>NW_004797757.1:516293-519371 GCF_000002075.1 Aplysia californica
AGAGAGAGAGAGAGAGAGAGAGAGATCAGAGTAGCCGCCAACCACCCATGTCCGTTTGTTTGAGTAAAGAGAAGCACATCGATATAATAACGGTCATGTATGGCCGTGAAAAGGCAAGAAAGAGAGAAACAACAGAGAGAAAGAAAAGAAGCAGGCAAACTCCAACCACCCGCCAGCCTATCGACCTTTTTTTGTCAGAAATTAAAAGAAACCCAGAGAATAAGCCCCTTAATACACCTGGGATCAAAGACACGCGAAATCTGATCAATCCTTTTCCCCCCAACATATACAATTTTTAAAAAACAAAAACAAAAAAGCCCACATGTAAACACGTTTGTCAAACAGCCGTGTCTTAGCGATATAATTCAAAACACCCCACGCATATTATGACTAATATGGCCACGTATGCGTTTGCACAGGGGGGCAACCACTTGAATCGGCACGGATCAGACCTGCAGATCAAGCCTCTAAAGCCATCTTGCGGTTCAAAATTTATTATTACGCGTTATCGAAATAGCCTGCAGCTCTACACACCCTGGCGCCGGTTTCAGAAGCGAATGTGTAGCAAAAACTGTAAACTACAGTAAACTGTCTAACAGCGTATGCAGCAACAGTTGTTTGTTTGTGTGTTTGGTGAAAGGGAAGCACATCGACATGGTCATTTAGTGCTGAGAAAAAGTAAGACAGACTGACAGACAGACAGACAGACAGACAGAAGGGAAGTAAAAGAAATAGGAACTACCAGTAGCGCCCTCCAACCACCCGCAAAAACAATTTGTACTCAGTCTTGCAACGCTTGTAGCAACATTTGCACAGCCTTACAGCGTATGTTGCAACAACTGTACTCTGTCTTATTGCGTATGTAGCAACCACTGTATTCTGTCTTATTGCGTATGTAGCAACCACTGTACTCTGTCTTATAGTGTATGGAGCAACCACTTTACTCTGTCTTGTAGCGTATGTAGCAACAACTGTACTGTCTTACAGCGTATGTAGCAACAACTGTACTGTCTTACAACGTATGTAGCAAACACTGTATACTGTCTTAGTTTTAGTAGAGGTTTTACAGCACTCGCAACTGCATAAGGTCATAATATGAGCGCCAGAAGATTAGAGTGTTACAAGAGAGTAACAAACGTAAAAAAGAAGAAGGGGAGATAAGGACATAGCGTATGTAGCAACAACTGTATACTGTCTTACAGCGTATGTAGCAACCACTGTATACTGTCCTGCAGCATATGTATTCTGTCTTACAGCGTATGTGGCAACAACTGTATACTGTTTTATAGCGTATGTAGAAACCACTGTATACTATCTTACAGCAAGAGTAATAACCACTGTATACAATCGAACGTGTCCGTAACGGTCACTCAAGATCACAGAGAAAAATGATTGGCGTCTAGTCTATGAACAGGGTCGGGGTCGTGGTCACTTGCTAGACTTTACAATGTCAACAGATGGTTTCAAATCCTACTTTTAATTTTTATCTTTCAAATTCATTCCCACGAAAACTGATATAGATCAAGAGCTTCTTTGCATTTAGTGAACGTATACTGTAGTACACAGTGTGTACACATTCGGTCTGAGGACGACAGGAAGGAAAACTTTTGTAGCAACTGACCGCAATGAGCAGGTTCTGAGGCTGGCTTGTCGCGACAATTATTGACCGCGGCTGCCTTGGACAGTAACCGCTATGGACAGGTCAGGTTAATAATATAGAAGAAGAAAAAAAAACGCAAGGCGAACCACGAAACAGTAGCCGTGGGTACAGGTCACTCTCACACACTCACACACACACACACACACACACACACACACACACACACACACACACACACACACACACACACACACACGACCAGCATACACGCCCTTTCCAGCCTGCCTCTCCACTGGGGCTGGGGCTGGGACCGTGCCTCCCCCCTCCCCTTCTCACCGTGAGGACAAAAATTTCGCACCAGTAACGACGTCTACTCTGTGGAACGTAGCCTCCTACCCTAAGATAAAAATCCCTGTCTCCTGAGACACTGTGAGGTGAGGACACCTCAACGTCGGTGGTGTATGTATAACGGTTAGGCCTATACGTTCTTATACTCTCTGAGCGTCTAGGGTTAGGCCCTTCGCCTGCACCTACCAGCATGCACATGTATGTATATTATTGAACGTGTTTTACACCCTCATCAATACAACTGCGTCTTTGAGTAAAGAAAAGCAAATTGACACAATAATGGTCATTTAGTACCGGGGAAAAAGTAAGACAGACAGACAGACAGAAACAACAGAGAAGAAAGAAAAGAAGTAGGACCTACCAGTAGCGCCCTCCAACCACCCACTCATCAACACAATATAGTTCACGTAAGAGAAAGTGTGCTTCGACAATGCCATAATTGTCTTTTGGTAAGAGTTTTACTCTTTTGCAACACAATTAGGTCATATAAATGCAGAAGATTAGAGGTGTTACAGGAGAGTAACAAACACAAAAAGGAATGAGGAGAGTTAAGGATGATTGATGTTTGACAGAGGAAAAAAGGAGCCAACCTCACTAGAGCAACCACCAACCACCCACAAAACATTTAATTATGATGGTTTGTTTGTTTCTTTGAGTAAAGAGAAGCACATCGACAAAGTATTATAGTCATAATTTAGAGCTGGGAAAAAGCAAGACAGATAACAGATGGAAAGTTAAGAAGTAGGACCAACCAGTGGTGCCCTCAAACAAAGAAACGACGTAGACAAACAGCAGGAGACACACCTTTTTCCTTAAATAGATTGGTGAAGCTGCACACACGTTCTCCAAGTTAGATTTAGAAAGGGTTTTACAGAACTTGCAACACAATTAGGTCATTTAAGTGCCCATGACTAGTTAAAAACATACAAATAAAACTAAAAGAGGGAGGAGAGGTAAGGACGATAGATGTTTGAAAGGAAAGAAGGAGGAATTTGAGGAAACGACAACATATCCCACGCCAACCACCCATATTTACCTAGTTATACAGCGGAACACATCACGCAACACAAAAGACACACAAAGACACACAGAGAGAGAGAGAGAGCGAGAGCGAGAGAGAGAGAGAGAGA
>NW_004797757.1:521849-523296 GCF_000002075.1 Aplysia californica
CCCCCCTTTCTTTGTGACACTACAAAAAGCTACTAAATCACCGCGGCAATACTGATTTTAGAGACCAATGACGGGGAGTTGAATTAACATTCTAATGCAGAAAAAAGCTTGAGGCAACAACATCAAACTTAAAATACATTGATTAGATTTAGTGTGCTCACAACGTAACCAGTGAAAATTGGGTTTTAAGAGGCTATAGTTTCTTGTATATTAAACAAATTAAAAGGGGAAAAGGGGGGGGGGGTGATATATATAAATTGTATACAGAATGTGGAGGCTTTTAAACCCCCATCGTGACAACTTAGATCATTTAGGAGGTGGGCTTCCGACCCTGCCTGTGGGGGTCAACCCAGGCTAAGAGAGATACAACATCCCAGACCGAGATACTCCATAAATATTCTCCCAATTCAGTTGTCAAACTCGCGTTTCCTGCGTGCGACATTGAAACGCCAAACCAAAATACCACAGACGCTGCTTAGACTTCTTTACATAAATAAAATGAGCCTGGGAACTCCGTCGAGCAGGGTTTCTCATTCTTTTGTTAATCAAAGCAAATAATATTATCAACATAACATTTCTGAGAAAATCCTTTTTAAAAAAAAACACATAAAAAAACCATTTATAAGAGTGTACAAACATACAGTAAGGCATGCCACGGTAACGAGGCGAACCATTGACCAGCTTCTGGCGTCTCATCACTAGAGGTAATCAGATTCCCCAGACCAAACGAACCCACGCAGCGCTAAACGATATGAGTATGATCTTTGCCCCTATTTCGTGAGGTCGTAGAGCCAGCTACATGGCGTGAGAGTACAAGAACCTACAGTGCTCGATCACCCGTTGCTGAGCCCTAATTAAAGACATTAAAATTTGATTGGTAGTTAGGTTTCTACCACTACTACACTGTTGAATAGAACAACTGCTTGCAACAAGAGGAGGAAGATGGAAGATGCTTAAGCAGTCTAAACGGTTTCAACTGATATTTCATTCATAAAAAATCAATCATTCACATAGGGAAAAGGTTTTTAAAAATTAATTAATCTACTCGTTCATTTACTTATTTATTCTTTCTGGTCTTCCCTTCACGTAGCCTCCTAGACACCCACCCACTAATGAAACACTCCCGTCGTTTTTTTTCTCAAGCCCTTTAGCCCTTCACTAGACCCCGCCACTGCATAGCTGAGGCAGGCCAGCATGGCGTCAGCTGCACAAACACACCTTACACACTTGTCACTTGTCTCATCCTCTCTGCTCTCTACCCGGACTGTGTCTTATCGGGGACACCCGCCGAGGCGTGCAAGCCTTCCGGCTTGATACGGTCCTGATAACGATACGTCATAGAGGGCGTGGGGGCCGGCTGCGGTGGGAGAGAGAGGAGGTGTAGAAATAGGGAGGATGGGAGGGAGAAAGGAGGGGAAAGAGGAAGAAGAAAACAAAGGGAGGGGGG
>NW_004797757.1:526679-529272 GCF_000002075.1 Aplysia californica
AAAATAAAAATAAAATAACAACGACAACAAACAAACAATTACAAAAACCCACAAACGTAATCCCATTCAGGACATAATCAAGAACATAGCATTCCTTGCAAATCAAAACCACCCGGTCCCCCAAACAAAAGAATACATAACACACAGACTAATAAAAACTCAAGAACAAAACATAAAAATACAAATAAAAACAAAAACACCAAAGTGAAACAAAACAAAACGTTTGCCCGGAGAAACACAATGCATCAACACGACAACGCTTATTTATTTAGAGGGTAGATCTAGGCATGGAAAAGCTTAACAGACAGAAACGACAAAAGGGATAGTTAGACAGCCCAGAAATGGGACCGACAGGGGGACGCCCTCCGACAAAACTGAAAACGGGTCCACGGTGGAGATGCAGTAAGCAAACTCTCTATGTGCAAAGCTGTCAAGTTTTCAAAAAAAAAAAAAAAATTTTTTAAAAGACTACGTACGCGGTGAGTCAAAACGGTGGGCACAGAGCAAGCAACCCAAACCCGTGACACACTTTTCTGTATGGAGAAAAAAAAAAAGAAAACTATTCCAAGAAGACCTGCAAAGATAATGTCAGAAATGTTTCGTACAGGCCTCTCCGATTGACTTTGACTTATGGGCTTCGTTCTCGTTCTTAGTGGCAATTCTTGTTTTGAAAGTTAATAACGTTTCTTCAGCAGTATTTTCTGACATAAAAACGTACTCTTATGTACCCGGAACAGACCCCCAAAAAACGTACTAAATACGTTTTGAGGTTTTTTTTCCTTCGTTTTTTAAATTTTAAACACTATCTGTACGCCCAGGGATCATTTTGTACCCTACGGGTTGTATTTTTCATATTTTAGAATACTTCTAGTACGAGGATCTCTTTGAAACTTCCACTATTTCCCCTAAAAAATCATTATGACTAACTGCAAGGCAAAGCGTACGGATCGAATTAACGAGTAAATTTCCTCTTTGGAAAGTGGTGGCACAGAGTTCCCCACATCGTATGGATACGAAAGTAAAACACCACGTACGGATAGGGTTAACGTACTGGTTGGCAACTATGTATATATATATATATGTGGAATGAAGGAAAAGTTCAGCACCTGGAATCTCAGCTCTGTATGTCGCGATGGGGCGCGGGCGCTGGATGAGTCATCACACGGCCACCAAGGGACACGTACCGTACGAAAATCCTCGTAGAGAAAAAAGAAAGCAGAGTTTTCTTTTTTAAAAAGAAAGAATAACCGCTCCGCATTCACCGTGAAAAGCAGGCCCCATTTCCTCATGCGACAAATACGGTGACACGCAGCGATCACAGACACAGAGGGGGGAAGATGATGCATTGCTGCAGTGTGCTTGATAAACACAATGTAAGCCGTAACAAGTCCCCCCACCCCCCGCGCCCAAAATCCCCATGCAAAACACTGAAAGGTAGATTTTCATTCGGGCATTCCCAATATCTGCAATCGGAAATAAAGGCTCTGTAACTTTCTTTAATCATTATAAGTTTCAAAAAAATAAATAAAATAATGATTGTAAGTTGTATGCAACAGTATCAAGTCTGACTAAAACTACATGAAAAAAAAAGAGGTAGAGAGAACTACAATATACGTCTGATAGAAAAGAAGGAACAAACACGCCAGAACACCTGCAAACCACCCATTCGCGCTCCTTGGTAGACTGGAATTACGTCAGAGTTCACGGTCAAGGATATTATTATAATACAAGTCTATGGATTAAACAGAGAAGGAGCAGGTGTCGTTCTTGAGAGACATTTCTTCGAGAAAAGAAACAGAACGTCTTTATATGAGCCCAAGGCAACATTAGCAGTACAAGATACAGACACGTTCTACGAACGGTGATATAATGATAGGAAATCCTGAGTGGAAACGTTTGTTCCTGATTCATTGCCGTAGGACCTCTGTGTAGACAACATTGCTGGTATACGCGCCATCTGGAACTCCGTCATGGGCAGCAAGCATGTTTGCAAGTATTCTAATTGAGTCCCTGGACCCTACAGGACTCATTGCGACATACAATTGTCCATGTGAAAAGGCAACATTAACAGTATTACGCGCTTGTTGCAAAGGCACTTTTTTCTTTAGAGAGTGGCACATCTCTTCTTTACAATCTTTGGTGCAGCATGATGAACGCTTGCATATCACGCAAACGCTGCGGAGCGCCAGTATTATATCACAACGACCTTCCAGAGCTCGGTTTCTTTTAAAAACGAACAAACACAACGCCAGTTGTGCTATGATAAGACAACATTAATCTCATTAAACAAGAACCACAAGATGCAATCCAGAAAGCCCTACATAATATGTGCATAATATGTACTTACTGTCATGTTCTTCTTGCAAAAACTTTTGCCCTCAGAGATCTATCGTTTACCCCCCCCCCAAAAAAAATTTTTTTTTTTAAAATCCTCTTTCACTTTCACTGAACTGACGTCGGTACGAACAAAAAAAGGGAACAAAGAAATAAAACAGCGATACTGTTGTTTATCGTACAGACAAGTAGATACCCTTGGGAACTAAACGTGTCGCAAGCACCTTTAAATCCGAGTTAATAGTCGATGCGGTGCCCC
>NW_004797757.1:530462-532143 GCF_000002075.1 Aplysia californica
CAGTAAATCTACAGCAGAAGGTCCAGTTGAATAACGGGCTTCATTCTCATTCGCCAATTCAGTCTTGAAAGGTCAACATTTTTCTTCAGCATCAACAAGTCCGTGGGGAGCTTCGGCAGAAAGTGAATGTGCATTTTCCGAAATGAAAATGGACTTACGAACTCAACCCTTAAAACGTCTTAAATGCGCGTTTTGGTTTTGGGTTTTTTTTGGGTTTTGTTTGTTGTTGTTGTTGTTGTTTGTTGTTTTTTTTTGGGGGGGGGTGGGGGTGTTTTGCCTTTTACGTAGTGGTTGACAGCTATAAAAAATAATTGCAATTGCAAACGGTGAACGCCACCATCGACAGAATTTAGATCATTTAGTAGATGGACTGCTTTGGCAATCTATCAGGATCAATCGGACAGAAAGCGATACAATATCTAAATCGACAGACGGAGATATTTGGTGCAAAAACCCTTCTAAATCGGGAATTGAACTTGTGCTTTCCCCGTGCAACAGCTCAGAGCCTAACCTTAGACATCAGTGCTTGAAGAACGATGTTTGCAGCCTTCAGCAAATACTGACGATGCTGTCATAAGATCGACCCTGTAGCCATACACACGTTTGTGATGCATGTACCACATTCTGAGTTTTGAGTTGTCAGTCGAGAGGATCACATCGAGACGCGCCCTCTTACCACCTGCTCTACGTTCTGAGTTGAGTTAAAAGGAATCAGACACCCTGGACAAAAACGGGATATGGATGAAGGATTATTTTATAGGAAAGAAGGAACAAACAACACGAAAGCATCCGTCTACCAACCACATTAGAGAATTAAATATTTTCTCCATATCTTTATTGACGAGAAGCATACAGCTGGACACAGTATTCTAAAACAAAACACACTTTATTCAGTTTGTTTATTTGATTGAGATAGGACTTCTTTTCGTTTTGCAGCACTTGCGACACAATAAGGTCATATAAGCGCCAAAGACGAGGTGTTACAAGAAAGTAACAAATACCAAAAAGGAGGGATCAGAGCGATAAATGTTTGATGGAAAAGAAGGAACAAACCACACCAGAGCACCCATCAACCACCCGCTAAAGACTTCGACACAGTGGTGGTCATTTAGTGCTGAGGAAAAAAAGCAAGACGTCCAGAGAGTGAAAAAGTAAGACGTACAAGTTGGGCCTTTAACTAACCACACCGCGTAAAGCAGTTTGATTTATTCTCATGCAAAAACACTTCAAGGCGGCGCCCCCGGCTGCCAAATGTCCCATGGTTTCGACAACACCGAAGAAATTCAAGACGCCGCCCTCCGCAAAAAAACTGGGCCAAACGTCCATTTATTAGTCTCAAAACATGTGCAGCACATTCCTCACACATAGGGGAGATGAACGTGAATGGATAAACAGCCACAATCTCAATCTGACAGGCTAAAAATAGCAAGGACAACATGCAACCTATATTTATAACTGGAAATATCATCGTACGAAGAACTACCCCCCCCCCCCCAAACACACATTTCCCCATCAAATAAGGGGGAATATGGGGGTGGGAAGAGGAGAGATAGGATCCATAGGCCTTTCGGTCGGTGAGAGGATGGGGGAACCGATTGGAGGGATGGATATTGATAGATTAAAACAGAGGGTGAGCTATCGCAGCTAAATTAATTGCCACTACGTTCCTTCTTTAGGGGGG
>NW_004797757.1:534688-535878 GCF_000002075.1 Aplysia californica
GCCATATTTTATATTTCCACAGCTCATACAATACCACAAAGATGACTCTGATGCTCTGATGACAAGGACACCTATGCCCAAGAGTACCAACAGATATAGAAGACGCCGGAGAACAGACAAAACAGTCGATGGTAACAATGGCAAACCATGCAAGTCCAAATTAACTACTTTCAAGGAAAATAGTGTCTGCGTGTCAAGAGTGACACTGAAAACAGATGACACATGCTCTGCACCAAAGTCGCATTGTGTAGTCTTTTCGAGAGGGTCTCCAAGCAAACTTTTCAGACAAATTGTTTTTTTTTAAACCGTGACCAAATTTCAGACTTACAAGGTTTGCAACTGTTAGCATCAACTTAAGTAAGTTTTCTTTTCGTTTTAGAGAGAGTTTAGTTTATAAGCACTTGCAACACAATTAGGTCGTATAAGAGCCGAGATTAGAGGTGTTACAAAAAAGAGAGTGAAAAACACAACAAAGAAGGAGGGGAGATAAAGGACGATGGATGTTGATAGGCAAGAAGGAAGAAACCACACCAGGCCAAGCACCCTCCAACCACCCACAAAGTAAAGTGTTCGCAGTGGGTGGTTTAGCGGTCCTCTGGTGCGGCGTGCTTCTTCTTTCCTATTAAACATCGATCGTCCTTATCTCCCCTTCTTCATTTTTTATGTCTGTAGCTCTCTTGTAACACCTCTAATCTCCTGGCGTTTATATGACATTATGCAGTTGTGAGCGCCGTAAAACCTCTACTGAAACTAAAAAAGTGTTCGCTGGACTCACCAAGTACTCGTTGTAGCACGGTAGGTCGTAGATAGCGTCCGTCGTTTTGCTGTTGGCGTTGGCGGTCCCGTTCGCCGTGGTGGTGGTGGTGGTGGCGGCGGCGGGCGTGTTGGTGTTGTTGTTGTTGCTGCTGTCGGCGCCGCTGCCGCCCGTAAAGTTGACCACCTTGGTGGGCGCCTGGCCCGGGTACGCATCGCGCGCGTTGTGAGCGATAAAACCGCCATCGCTGGGGAGGAGCAACAGGAGGAAGAATGAAACAACTGTGATCCAACCAAAAATAATAATAATGATGATGATGATGATAATAATAATAATAATAGTACTGAGGATGAGGAGAAGGAGGAGAAGGTCATCATCATTTTTATAACGCCTACTCCCAAGTGCACATGGAAGCAATGGATATATAATATATATA
>NW_004797757.1:537525-539674 GCF_000002075.1 Aplysia californica
GGGGTCAGGGTGCAAGAAGAATCAAAGAAAATCGATACGGTGGATCTTGGAATACAGAAAAAGAAGAACATTTATAAGAAGATCTATAATATCCAGATTGCATCTTCGCGGAGCGCCAAAGTAGAGTCCAGTGTTCGCTGTGCACTGTCCGTGAGGGAACAGAATAAGCCTGTCTCTGTTCTATCTTCTCAGCGTCCACGGAATCGTGATAAAATCAGAAGTTAGCTCTGTACACCAAAAAACGTCATGGCCGATCATTTCCATTTTTGTCCTTCCTTTCTTTTTCTTTGAATTTATATTATTGTTGTTGTTGTATCTGTTCATAACGTTTATATATTTTTGTCTTGAATTTCTCTGCTCATTTATTAGTTATTTATGTGGTGTTCCTTTTAAGGTGTTGTTGTGATCGCGGTCGGTTGAGGCAGAGAAGGAGTAGATCAGAACAAATGACAAGGAATGAAGAAACTCTCTCTCTCTCTCTCTCTCTCTCTCTCTCTCTCTCTCTCTCTCTCTCTCTCAGATAAGCTCGCTCATAATTTTAATACAGAATGGCGTAACAAATAACGCAACAACACACTAAACTTGCGAGCACGATGGAAGAAGGAAGAGGCAGCCAGCCAGCCAGCCCCGGGGGCGGCGGCAATGCTCAGTGCTCAGTGAATGCTCAATGCCAGGACAGCGGCCAAAACTTACAAGTTGACGAAGAGCCAGGTCATATGCCGAGCTTCTCCCGCTGTCTGCATGGCGAGTTCTCGAGTTCACAACGAACGCCCCCAGACTTTCCCTCTCTCACGAATTAGATCTAGCAGGCCCTCCTCCTGGCCTGGGCCCAGCACAACAGACGCACATGCACGCACTCCCACGTCGCGGATTCACAACCACCCTCTTCTCTTCCTCTTGATTTGAAAGGAATCCGAGGGACACAGCTGAGTTCCAAGCATGTATTAAAATATTAGCTTCTAAAGCGATTTTTCGGGGTAGGTAAGCATTTGCCGTCTGAAGACCTTTAGCTGTGTTCAATCTGCGTACATAACGCGTTTATTATCTTAAATAATTAATAAAGACAAGGTATCACTATTTTTAAAGTGTTAGCCAGGCACTTCCACAGTACTAAAAAAAAGCATCTTTGAATATGATCAGGAATTTGAAACAATTTGCCCCAACGGAATAAAGCTCAAGCGAAAATAGAAATGCATTACTAGATCTATATCCCCATAAATATTTTAAAAATGTAGGTGTTTTTACACCCCCGTCGACACAGTTTAGATCATTTGGGAGGTGGGCTTCCGACCTTGCCTAACAGGACCGGGCTGAGAAGGATACACAATATTCCAGCAGAATCATCGAGATACTCCATAAAAATTTATCTTCGGTTCGGAATCAAAACCCGGGTCTCCTGCGTGCAACAGCGAAACAACTAACCGCTACACCATAGACGACGGTATTACTTTATCAACAACACATTGCATGAATTTCTAACCAAATATCTCACTGCCTTAACGGGTTTGGTCAAAGAGAAATGCCCCTTCAAAACTGAATACAAAGAAAGGAAATTTGAAGGAGGTTAACACGATAGGCCTGCAGGGAGAAAAATGAAAATCGCAACACCCCCTTTGGATTTCTGAGAAAACGAAACGCTCCTTAATACTGATGAATGGCTAAAAACGAGCGAGCACGCGCGTGAGAACAACAATAAGGCGAGGCTAGGCGTCAAGGCCACCAACTTCAGAATGTAAGCACGACGCACAACAACACACATTTCGCAATGATGCATAGCATCCCCGCAGTCATATCTACACAGCAGCAGCTCCCAGTATGAAGGCAACTCTGTGGGCACAACACACATACACACCACACACACGAAATGCCTGCCTGCTGAGTGAGCCGAATACAAGAGAAGAAATCTACACAGACCACTGACCAGCTCGGCGACTTCCTCTCCCCCCTTAGTCCCGTCAGTCAGTCAGTCCACTCACAGGCGCGTGCACGAGCCGAGGCCTACATCTATCACACCCCTGACCTCTGAACCCTCCTCCACCTTTTCATCTCTCATCTACCTGGCGCGCGTGCTGCTGGCTGTGGAGCGCAAGAACAGCAGGGCGTACGTCTATGGGGTGTTGTTCTACACCAGGTGATATAGGAGGTGTGA
>NW_004797757.1:540084-541191 GCF_000002075.1 Aplysia californica
GAGAGAGAGAGAGTGTGTATGTGCGCGAGCATACACGCACACACGCACGCATACTCAGCTCGGATAACACAGGCCTGCCCCACTCATCAGCTGCTACTCACGCGGAGGTGTTGTTGGCACACAACACTTTCCATTTTCGCAGACCGGGTGAGCACAGGGTTTTAGGAGGTTAATGTATCCGCTCGCCCACGCACCCAGGAAACGAAAAAGAGAGAAAGACTTAACTGCGTCTGTAACATGACGAGCCCACTCCTGGACACAGCGATGAACGTAACCCCCACAACCTACGCACGACGGCTGTACTAGCTAGATCTATATACCCAAACCACCTGTTCCACCTGTCCGGCACCGTTCCCCTTTCATCACAAGGTCATTATATCCCTTTAGTCACCTGGGTGACGCACGTAGGTGGTGAGTATGTGGTGTAGAGATTGAAAAAAAAAGAAGAAAAGTACACAAACTGAAAGTGGTTTAAATTTGACTACAAATGAGCACGTCGGTATGATAAAGAAAGTCAGAAAGACAGAGGAACGCAAATCAACTGAACCCCCCCCCCAAAAAAAAAAAACAAAACAACAACAACAACAACAACCAAACAAACAAACAAAAAGAAAAGCAAAAACAACAAAACACAACAAAAAACATCTGGCGAACTGTAATTAGTACGTGGAAACAAACGCTTGTATCTTGAAGAGAAGACGCCTGTCTGGCTGACGGTACCTTTAACAAAATAACGTAGGAAGAGATAAGTTCACGCGTTGGCGGTAGTGTAGGTTGGTTCTGGGAAGCCCTACTTCTTTTTTTTTTAATCTAAAAAAAAAAATATGTGCTGGTAGTACGTCTGCTTATATACAATCTCTTTCTTCTTTTTTTTTTTTTCTTAAAAAAATATGTTCTGTTTATCCGCGTTTCTTTATCGGATCAACGTGCTGCGTTACAGTCAAATCACAGCACTAGAAGGAACTATGGTCCCGCTATTGAAGACCACGAAGAACAAACGAGTAGGAATAAACGGTCAGCTTTAGTTTTAGTAGAGGTTTAGTAGAGGGTGCTCGCAACTGCATAAGGTAATATGAGCGCCAGAAGATTAGAGGTGTTACAAGAGAG
>NW_004797757.1:541291-542696 GCF_000002075.1 Aplysia californica
AGAGAGAGAGTGAGAGAGAGAGAGAGAGAGAAAGAGAGAGAGAGAGAGAGAGAGAGAGACAGAGAGAGAGATTGTCAGACAATTTCAATATCCCCACCACAAGGGAAACAGCAAACATTTATTTAGTACCTCACGCGCCCTCCCCAGAGATGGCGGATGTATATTAGAATCTGGGAGGCAAAAAATAGTCCCAAAGGACGGAGAACAGGAAATGAAGCGTGTGCTTCCGAGATGGAAGAAGTTCCATTTCCGTGAGTCTTGTCAGTCCTGAGAAAAACAATATTTGAAGAAACAGAAGAAGAAGAGGAAGAAAAGGAAGAAGAAGAAGAGGACGGAGAGAGAAAGGGATATTCAGATGAGTCAATAGATATGGAGGGAGGAAGACAATTGTGGAAGACAGAGGACGACAATTGGAGAGACAGAGGAAAACGATTGTGGAAAACAGGGGACAGTTGGGAAAGACAGATGGATAAAATTGTGAAAGACAGAGGAGGACAATTGAAAGATGGAGGAAGACAATGATTGCAAAAGACAGAGGACAAAGGAATTGCTGCAGTTGGAATAGGGAAGATACTGCTTCGCGATTGAGGCAGAGAAGGAGTAGACAAGAACAAATGACAAGGAATGAAACTATAAAAGAAATGCTTGAACAGCAGATTTCTTCGGAATTTTACATTTTTAAAGAATAGAACAATTTTTGTATCACAAAAATTCAACGAGCAAGAGCCAAAAGTTGAGACAGTTCTAAAATGACGTCATCCACTGACGCCAAGCGACAAGAACTTTCCGAAATCGAATGAATTCACCGAAAGCAAGCAAGCACATACGATGGGCGCCGTCTGCACACCCATAATGCTGAGGACTATAAAATATGACTGTCGAAACCACGACGCCAGTTTTCTGGGGGGGGGGGGAGAATGAGGTGAGAACAGGACACAACATACATTTATATATCTAAGACCACATCGGTCATTGTGTTAGTATAGATTGGGCCTTTCGTCCTGTCCGCCTTTTTTTCTTTCTCACTCCCTATTGACATTCTTTTAAGTGACCTATACCCCGCTTTTCCCCTCTCATTCTCTAACTCCGACTCCCTCCCCGTTTTTCCTCCAAAAACAAAAACAAAACAGCAAGAACAAAAATGACAAAAAACAACCCCCAGAGATCAAAACAATAAAAGATGGACCACAAACAAAACGTCAGTTATAACAAATACTCAGCCCCCCCCTCCCCCTTTTCCCCCACCCATACACAGACATACACAATAACAATATACATAACAAAGGCACACAAAAACAAAGCTGAACGAGAGCAATCAAAAAGACCACAGCGCTGTTCCACTTACCCCACACCCCCCTCACCCAACACTCTTTCTCAATACCTTACACACACAATACCTTAAATG
>NW_004797757.1:545766-546908 GCF_000002075.1 Aplysia californica
AATAGGAGCGGATGATAACTTGGTAGAAGGAGGAAGGTGAGAGAGAGAGAGAGAGAGAGAGAGAGAGAGAGAGAGAGAGAGAGAGAGAGAGAGAGAGGGGGGGGAGAAAAATGGTTGCAGTGAGTGTTATGGCACTTGCCAGGAAAGAGGGAGCAAACTACACCAGAACACCAGACCAACCACCCACTGGAAGTAGAGGGAGAGAGAAGATAATTTTTTTTAAACGTGGATAAAGAGAGAGGTGGCCAGAAAGGGTAGACCAAGGAGCTTAGAACTACTTTTAATCTCCTTGGGGTAGACGCAGAGTGAGAAAGAGAGAGGGAGAGAGAGAAAGCCAAAGAAAGAATGGGGAGAGTTCGTCTGTTTATGGTTTAAATAAAGAAAAGAGGCACATCAACACTATAATGGCCATTTGTGAAGGGAAAGGGTAACTAAGGCAGTTATAAGCAACAAGGGTAAAGGAAGACCCCTCCCCCCTCCCCCCCAAAAAAAGGTTATGAAAAAACAACCAACCAAACCAAACCAAAAAACCTACTGCCAGTCGCCCCCTCAAACCACCCACGAGAGAAGAAGGAGAAAGAAGGCAGGGGGAAAAAGGGTGGTGGGTAGGTGGGCGGGGGGAGGGTGCGCAAAAGCGGGAAAATTGCACTCCAGGTGAGCCGCTAACGAGTTCCCCTTACACGTAGGGCTGTTACGGGAGGGGCCAGACAGCGCATTCTCCACACGTTTGGCTTTAAAACGGGCCGCTTTTCCACTTATCTATGGACATGTTCCCTGCTCGTCTATCTACTCTTGTCTTTCCACACCTTCCTGAAAAACCTCCCAAGGCAATATCTCTCGTTTTCTCCCTGCAAACTCTCTCGTTTATATTAAAAGACGTGGTTCAAAATGGAGAAAACAAAAAACAAAAATATTTCTTAAAAAACTTGGGCACTGACATATAGATTAATTTATCTGCACTATGTCTGTCCCCTGGCAAGAACATGGTGTGTGGGGGAGAATAAAGACACGCCATGTTCCTATTTAATGAGCAGCCATTTTCTCAGTGCATTCTTGTCTGTGAGTGTGGGTTTGTTGTTTATTTTTGGTGAGTGAGTGAGTGAGTGAGTGAGTGAGTGAGTGAGTGAGTGAGTGAGTGAGTG
>NW_004797757.1:547476-549104 GCF_000002075.1 Aplysia californica
TTTTGGGGCATGTAGAGTTATTGGTGTTATCTTAAAGCTTGTTCACTTGTCTTTATTTCAATGGGGAAACAATATCCATTTATCTTGAATACAAGTAGAGATATTTGCCAATGAAAGAGGTGGGGTCACCTATTATCAGAGGTAAAATTAGTGAGAAAATGGCCACCAAAGATTAGTTATTCCCTTAGCTTAAGAGTCTGTGGTAACTGAAAATTTATATTTTTTGTGCCTTTAATCAACGTTTTTAAGAAAAATCCACACAGAAATGAGTTCTTTAATGGGCATGAAAGGTGATGAGCGAAAAAAAAAATTGATAAAAATAAACAAACCTGCAGAAAAATGCAAGTTTCTTCAGTTTGATTATTTTGACGAGAGCTTGATTCCACCATGCTGCCTCACATATAGTATTTCTTTCAGAAGAATCCAACTCGTAACATTCCCTGCAAAGAGTGTAATCATAAGAACACCGAAACACGTTGATAATTTTCTCACTGAAATCTTGGACAAATTATATCTCAAGACAATGGCTGTTTCCAGTTGTTCGTTTTCTGTTTTTAATCAACACTTAAACATGGCATTTTCTAATCGTCCCTGTCAAGAATTGTATAGCGTGGTAACAACATTTGAGAGTGTATAATTCATTTAGTGTGGTTGATAAATCACCCGTATATATCAGACTCGTTCAGAATTTTCAAGTATGTCTGCCACCCAAACCTGTATACACATACTATGTCTTTCCGCAGTTTTGAGCCAGTTTATTATTTATCAATATTTTTCGGTTGGCATTTAGAATCCTTCCAACTGAACAATAAATCTCACGTCTTTTATCAACCCCTTCCCCTCCCCCGCTTTTCCCCATTGAGCCAACACTGGATAATAATCAAACAACTTCCGAACAAATTAAGAACTCCCACAATACAGCATTACAACTTCTGCGGTATTCGCAAAGAACGCATAATTTGATTACGTCATCGCTGTCAATGGGTTCTGTCTGTATGCCGTCTCCCTTTGGCACGAGAGGATATTTCCTAATTGCTGGATGAGTTAACGCATTCCGATAGATAGATCTAAAGCAAACAAACACGCGGACGGCGACCTAATATGGCTTGATGGCTCTCCTGACCACTTAACGCCAGGCGCATCTACACTCACAAGCCTTTCAGCTATATCCGAAGCTAACGTGTTTATGCCACCCCTCCAGGGACTTCGCGCGCAATTTTCTCACCGACTCTCCGATCATTTCGTTTGAGACACTACAGAAAGCGTGAGGCGTCAGAGAATGCAACAACAATTAGTGCTGATCACCAGATAGCTCGATGGGGTGCGTGTGCGGACCTGTTTCTGTGGGGCCTTTCTTTTGCTAGCATGCAGCGATAGCCTGCAAATGATATCAAAACGATTAAAACAAAAAACGATAATAATAAAGGGGGGGGGGAGAGAAAATCGAGAACAAGACAAAAAGTTTTGAACAGCCCTGGAATGGGTTTGGATGTGGATCCAATCAGAAGATGCCTCGAAATGAGATGTATGTAATTGTCTCTCATATTTTCCCTTAGGAGGAAGAGGAGAAGGAGGAGGAGAGAGAGAGAGAGAGAGAGAGAGAGAGAGAGAGAGAGAGAGAGAGAGAG
>NW_004797757.1:549204-550241 GCF_000002075.1 Aplysia californica
AGACAGACAGACAGACAGACAGACAGACAGACAGACATGAGGGCGACTGTGCAAGGGTTACAGGGTATTTGCGTATTAAAATTTGTGTGCGCAGAAGTGCGTGTGCGCGTGCGCGTCTCCACGTAGCCAGCCGCAATGGCTGGCTGATTAACCTCCTTTAAACAACACGACGACGACGATAATCACGGACCACGGTGACCGGCCGGTCAGGACCTATGTGGTAATACAAAGTCGTGCACACTGCCAATCGAATGCAGTCGAATAGAGTCTGGGCCAACCAGGGGTTTTTTTTCCTCCAAGGAGAGACAGAAGCTACTACCCAGTGCACACTACCAATCGAACCCAGTTGGACTGAGGCAGATCTAAAAATTTTGACCCTCCATGGAGAAAAATCAGGTTGCCCCCCCACCCATTTCGACTGAATTTCGACTGCATTCGTCTGAATTTCGACTGCATTCGACTGATTCGATTGGCAATGTGCACTGGGTATATGTCTGCACGACAACATGATCGTATAACAAACGTCACGGACTCTACAGGCCACTCCTCCTACTTCCTAAGACACGAGTCAGCCTGGGGGACCGTCACGGTCGATGTTCGCACAGTGCTAACATGTTACAACGTTACAACCATATCACCGAAATTACTTCTAGTTTGTCTGTGGTTCAAGTCAAAGGGAAGTGTGTCGGTAGCTCAATGGTCACACTGCGTTTCTTGGGGAGGGGGGGGGAGACTTGGAGATTCCGACCTGAGGAGATGGGGGTACAGCAGCTGGACAGAGGTAAAATATGGCCCATGAGAGAAATACATCTACATGGAGAGCTCTTGTTGGTGGCCGTTAAGGGGTTTACTTAGGTTTAAAAAGTGAAAAGAGAAGCACACCGACACACTTAAGTTCATTTACAGCAGCTAAAAAAAAACTTGTTTGTTTTGTTCGTTGGAGTAAAGAGAAGCACACTGGCACAACAAAAAAGCCATTTAGAGGCGGGACAGACAGAAGGACAAACGAGGGAAAATAAAGATGTAGGACCCACCAG
>NW_004797757.1:550402-550842 GCF_000002075.1 Aplysia californica
TTGAGGTGTTACAAGAGAGTAACAAACATAAAAAGAAGGAGGGAAGATCAGGAAGATAGATGTTTGAAAGGAAAGAAGAAGCAAACCACACCAGAGTACCCGCCAACCACCCACTCTATACATATTAGTACACATGACCTCACTTCAACCCGTCACTACTCAGGTTCACATCCATAGAGGCTTTCTATCTCCTTGGTCACTTCCGGGAGAGCTCGTCCGCGCATGCCCAGTGACTAGAACGACATTATCCTCAAGACTCCGCAGATGACAATCGGAAGTACCGAGAAGCAGAACATCCCTTCCGCACGGTGCGTTTCGGTGCGCGCGCGCATGTCTAATTGTTTGAGCTCATCTCTCGGTTCCCTTGGTGTATGAGTCATTGTAAGGTTCTCCCGAGGGGGATGGTGTCAGGGGAAGAGAGGGCAAGGAATGGTGAGGGG
>NW_004797757.1:553890-555123 GCF_000002075.1 Aplysia californica
TTGTTGTTGTTGTTGTTGTTGTTGTTGTTGTTGTTGTTGTTGTTGTTGTTGTTATAACAGTTACTGAAGTATATTTTTGATGTCGTTGTTATCATTTATGTCCTTTCTACAGTTGCCATTAATTTATGACATAAAAAAGTAGTTGTGGGCACCTATCGGCAACTCATGTATTTTCCCCCTTCTGTTACCGTTATCATATAAGCTTTCGGTCTCTCTGCTGCTTTTATTATTGTTGTTGTTTTTGTTGCTGTTGTTGCTGTTATTGCAATCATTATTATTTTTGTTGTTGTTGTTGTTGTTGTTGTTGTTGTTGTTGTTGTTGTTTTTGTTGCTGTTGTTTTTGTTGGCGTCGTCATTTCTGCATTTCCTTGATGTCATTAGTTGTTGATATAGGTTTTATCATTGCTAAGATAACGTAAAAGTATTTGTTTTTTTCCTACACAATAATATGGTCTGTTCCCGCCGAGAAGGCCAACAATTCAGATATAATAAAAACAAGTGGGAAAAGATAGAACAAGGAAAGGAAGGTATTCAGAGGTATAAGACATACGAAACAAGCAGATAGACAGCCAAACGGACGTACAGACAAACAAATAAACAGTTATGCAGATAGACAAATAGACAGACAGACAGATAGACAAACAGACAGAAAGACAAACAAGCATGCAAACAGAAAGGCAAACAGAGAGACGAACAAACAGATACAGACAGACAAACAAACTGACAGACATAACATGTACTCACTCCCGGAACACTCCAATCCCGTGTAGAAAAGGAAACAATTCAAGACACCCAGACATAAACAGACAGACAAACAAACAGCCAGACAAACAAACAGCCAGACAAATAAACAGACAGATGTACTCACTTGCGGAGCAGTCCCATCTGGTGTAGCCAGGAAAACAAACAGACAAACAAACGGACAGACAAACAAACAGACAGACAGACAAACAGACAGACAGATATATTCACTCTCGGAGCAGTCCCATCCAGTGTAGCCAGGGAAACAAACAAACCGAAACACAAACAAACAAATAGACAGACAGACCGACAGACAGCCAAACAGAGAAACAAACAGACAGACAAACAAACAAAGAGACAGATGTACTCACTCTCGGAGCAGTCCCACCCGGTGTAGCCCGGGAAACATCGACACTGTCTGTCCCTGCATTCTCCGTTGCCGTGGCACTTGTCTGGGCAGTCCGAGTCCATTTCTGGGGGGACAATTTGGGG
>NW_004797757.1:555223-556475 GCF_000002075.1 Aplysia californica
CTGACGACGTCCAAGTGCACACCACCCAGTGACGAAGGCGCAGGCGCGTGTTCAACACCATTAGTAAAAGGTCCACGAGAAAACCATTAGACCGCGGAGCGCCAAGTCGACCCTACCCGACCCCAACCAAGAGCCTATGGGTTCACCTTCTATTGTTTCCGTCACTTTAGGAGACCAGGTAATGCCAGGGGAAAAAACAAAACAAAACAAAAACGTTTAGATAGGTCGCGCCCATTATTTCTCTCAGCCGTTTTCTACAACAATATTCAACGTGTCTTATGCAATTTAGGGCATTAGAATGGAACGTCTTCAACAAACAAGAATGTGAGTTAGCACCCCAAAAAAATAAATAAATGTAATTCTACGATCACGTGGTTAATAATAGGGTCAAACGGAGACGATTGAAAGCAGTTCTCTGAATCTGATTTTTTGACGAAAATAACAACATGTATTTAGTATTAGCCTTCGAGTGAAAATTAAAGAAGCTGCTGCAACAACTGACTAACGTGTTATCGAAATCACAAAATTAGAATACAAATTATTGAGATCCTGGGATTTGATTCCTTGAAAACACTAAACCGGCAGTCTCTTTAGCGCTCGTTCAGGAAATGCCACGCAAGAGATAAGTCTTCCATTCCGAGTGGTGGGTTCTGAGCGCTATTTTGAAAGATGATTCCAGACTCAACCGCAGTGACAATCCGAGTGCGCTCATCACATAAAACGTAACACCAATAAACGCTTGCCGCAACACCAGCACTGACACCAGCACTGTACTGTACCAATGAAATGGGTTGGAGAATAGACGCGACGTCGAGTCGCGAGAAACTAAGAGGAGCGGAATGGTGTGTTTGCGTGCTGGTATGTACAGCACTCGGAAGGCCGAGTCAACAACAAGGTGTCAAGCTGTCTTCAAAGCATCTCAACACTCCATTCACACGTTCCTCTGCCAGGAAATATGAGAGCACTAGGGCGATAATACACGAGCAAGAAACGTGCATGACGAAAAACCAAACAAAAATGAGACGTCTGGTGGCAAATTCCCAACACATTTTGGTGCTGCACAGCAATAAATACGGCAAGCAAAGAGCACAGGGCGCACAAGCCAGCAAGTACATGTGAGAGGAATATATACGGATCTCTTTTCCCGTGTTCAATACGATCCAATCATCCATTGAAAACATAACTAAGCACGCACAATGTGTCATTGAGAGGGTTTGGGAGATATTTGGCCAATCAGGCATAGAAAAAAAAA
>NW_004797757.1:556733-558181 GCF_000002075.1 Aplysia californica
CGAGAGAGAGAGAGAGAGAGAGAGAGAGAGAGAGAGAGAGAACAAAGACCTAAAGAGAGACTAAAGTACAACAGGGATAACGCAGCGTGCGTACAAATTTGATTTATCATGACTTATCTGTACATAATACAAAAGTATAAAAACATTTTTGCAATTAGAAATACTTGGGGTCAAGAGGCTCTCAGCTAAAACAATTATTTTAACGCTTGTGGAAAGGGGTTTTTAATTTAAACTCCATTAGATTGAAAACGGAGAAAAGCAATAAACTCTCCAAACCCCGAATCCATGTGCACACCGTTTAGCATATCTTTATTGAGTGTCTTAAAGTATCCTTTAAAGATCAGAAAGAGCAACGCGTGCAGTGTGTTTATAGCACCGGTTACAAAAGGTTGCCAGGTGTGAGAAAATGCATGAGACTCAGCCCATGGAGGGGATTAATACATAAAGTACGCCGCGTCATACTTAACACACGGTGGCCTCACATACAACCCAGCGACGCAAAGACGGTCGGGTGGTTGCTTTTTGATGATTTTTGTTTTGTTTTGTTTTTAAAGCTAGAGTTAAACTCTGGTTTCCTCGCAAGGGCAGTCGGTAACTTGGAAACAAGAAATCATCCTGTTATTGAAAACCACCGACCGAACAGCAACAATAGCACCATATCCAAAGCCTCCACCAACGAGAGAAGTTGATTCTGGAAGCGAGCAATTATCATCTGTTTCGTTGGGGGGTAAGTTGATGACACACGCGCCAAATCAGAGAACACCAGACCGACACAGACACGGACATTCATAGGACCTACTCTGGTTGTTTTCTGTCCCCGGCCTAGATGATAATATCAAAGACTGACACAAACAAAAGCAGCAGTACCGCTCACGAGGCTCTCACGTTGGCCTCGGCCGTAGGGAGGAATCGGAGAAAGAGAGAGGGGCGAGGGGGTGGGGAGGAGAGAGATCCCCCGCTGGTTTCCAGGCAAAGCCGGCGATCAAAGTGGTGGAGCATGAAGTGCCAGAAGGAAGGAAAGGACCAGCGATCAAGGGGGAGGCGTGTATCACTCAATGGAATGCAACTGTAAACTGGTATTACTATGGGCTGCGTGCGCCGTGGCTGAGCCGGTAACCCCGTCAACGTTTTTGATTTTGGTTTGTTGGGGTAGAGGTTTTTTTATTCTTTTTTTTTTTTTAAAGCTGACTTTAAGCATGTAAGCGATTAAATGAGACAACAAGAAGATCTGCAAAATGTCAGTGTCACAATGTCTACAATTCAGTCTTTGCCAATAACAGGCCGAAATATAGACAGAACGACAGGAACAACAAAGAGAGAACACTGCAAATATGTCATTTAATCTGTGTAAGTTTATTTACGAGATCGATCGATCGATCGACGACAGATAGATAGATAGAAGGATGGATAGATAGACAGAGAGAGGGAGAGAGAGAGAGGGGGAGAGA
>NW_004797757.1:559548-561064 GCF_000002075.1 Aplysia californica
GGCCTGCCACTGTAGAGAGGGTAGCAGGCGAAGCCATTAAGTGGCATGGTGGGTCGTCAAGGCAGCAGCCATATTAATTTGGCCAAGTATGCACATGGATGATGGTAGCACCGAAAAGAAGAAGGAGCAGACCATTGAATTAGAGTGGTGCCCACACCAATGACCCGATGTAAACTGCTTCTGCTTTCAGATCGTTATTGTTAGTTTTACGGTGTTGACATTGTTAATGTTGTGCCAAGGTGTCAAAGGGTATCGCTGTGCATGGACAACGCGGTGACAACAAAAAGTGGAACAGATTAAGGAACGCAACAATGCTATATCATCACAAAATCGAAGGACACGGTGTTTGTTTCCTCTGGGGCTTTGGGGAATAGCATTCAGAATTCATAATAAAGTGAAGAGCTCCGGAAATTTGAAACAGGTAATGTTCACTATTTTTTAACGCGGTCCACTCAAACCATTGGATTCTTTCTTTCCGTCCTCTAAAATTCACTATTCCGGAACAGACCCGGGAAATTCAATACAGATGGCAAACCTGTCAAACGTCCGCAAACCCCAATACTCATTATTTTTAAAGTTAGTTTCAGTAAGGTGTTACGGCGCTCGCAACTGCATAAGGTCATATAAGCGTCAAGGGGTGGATGTCAACAGAGAAGTCCAAACGGAGGGTCAGGCTTACTCTGCTCACCTCTCTAGCCTCAACAGCACAAAGTCTGCTTCGACATCAAGGCATCCCGGAAATAGCAGTTCACAAGAGAGTGGCAAACATACAAAAGAAGTAGAGGAAAAATGACGATAGTTAAAAACACATTTTAAAAAACCACTACCAGCCGACTGGGTACACTACATAAGCCCGACTCGTCTTCACGCCTCGGCACGGTACCCCGTCCTTGTGCCCTCATCTTCTGCATCCGATGTACCCTCACCTCTCACATTTACAACAACACCAGTCAACGCACTTTTTGTCTTCCCTACATCTTTCTTTACGACAACTCCCTCCTACTGTTTTGACAACACATTTTACCAAAAGAGGGTATTCAAACAATGGAATAATTTTTAATGACGGGGGGGGGGTTCTTGATCAACAAGGAGGAAGAAAACAGGTGTACTTAACTTCGCAACTTTTTATTGTCTTTCTTAACCCGAGTTGGAGAGGGCGGGGGGTGATTACCCCCCTCCAGGACTCCAGGAGACATACAATGACATTTTCGACATAACCAGTAACCTGGACCCTTTCAGAGGACATAAGTACGATCAATGGTATTCTACCGCGGTAGAACAGGATCCACGTAACAGATAAAATCACAAGCTGTTGTTTGCACCAATAGCGTTTGCGGGTAATCGATCTTCAACTTGTGGTGCGCCACCGGGTCGTATCCCCCCGCAGAATAAGAAAAAACTAATGGGGTGGTCAAAAGACGTCGCCGGTGTCGAAGTCGCAAGGGTTTGGAACGCGAAACACAGCGTCATCCCATTTAGATCTACATCGAAATGTCATTGAAAACAACTTGCTGGG
>NW_004797757.1:561164-562514 GCF_000002075.1 Aplysia californica
AGAGAGAGAGAGAGAGAGAGAGAGAGAGAGAGAGAAGGAGACGAATACCGAGAGACAGAAGGAGAGTGAGGCAGGCAGGCAGACAGAGAGAAGAAGAGACCAGCATAGAGAGAGAGTCAGAAATCATCCTCCTCCTCCTCCCCCACCTCCAGATGCCAGCCCGGCGCTCACAAAGGTGTCTGGCCAAAGATAGCCAGTTTAATTGCCCAGCACGGGTCCGCTCACAAAAGTCACCAGATTCCACCGATTTACGGGCGCAATATACCCGCTCATGAACCAGCTGTGCTTGACAAGAACCACAACCTCCTATCTGTTAAAACGTTCAGTGGTGGTATGGGGGGTATAAGTAGATCTAGCACTGTTTTCAAACAGCTATAACATAAAGACAAAATATGGATCAGGTTAAGCTTTTGAGTTGTAACGGCACTTGTTTTACAAATCGGTTATTTATACGTGTGGGAGATCAGAGGTTTAACAAGAGAGTAATGTACAAAGAAAAGTTGGAACAAAGATAGGGACGGTAGGTGTTTGATAGGAAAGAAGGAGCAAACCACACCACAGTACCTGTTAACAACCAATGAAAAATACCCAATGATGGTATGGGGAAATTAGTACATTTAGCATTGTTTAGACTAAAAATATTCCCGTCAAGGCAAATGCACCGAGTCGAGTTTTTGGTAAAAAGTAAGAAAAAAGGGGGGAAGGATGAGAACGGTAGATTTTGATAGAAAACGTAGTCATCAGTAAGCGAATATTCACACGGAGACTAACACATTATAGAAGGGTTTTTTTTCTTTCTTTTTTAGTAACCATCTTTCGTCCTTATCTCTCCAACATTTCTTACGACTATGCCATAAAATACTAGTCATATAGGGACATAACGAGTCGAAACATTGAGGAAATCAGCGATTAGACTGTAGAAAATTCAATTCCAATAAATACAAAAGAAAAAACAAAAACAAAAAGAGAAACTCGGATAGTTTTTGAAACATCGGAACTCTGGCTGCAGATAGAACATTTTGACTCTGACATAAAGGGTCATTACTGGCCCAACGGGGAGATCATGTAGACCCCCGGATTATCGGCCTTTTATGTCCAGTTTCTTAACAGTGCTAGGCAGGCGCAGTTTGGTGCATTTCCTGTTGTTAATGAGAGATAGTTGGGGAAGGGGAGAGAGAGATGTAATGAGAGCTAAAGTAAGAGAGGAGGAGGAGGAGGGGAGGAGGAGGAGGGGAGGAGGACAAGGGTAGAGGAGTGCGGGGACGAGCGAGCGAGAGAGAGAGAGAGAGAGAGAAAGCGAGAGAGAGAGAGAGAGAGAGAGAGAGAGAGAGAGAGAGAGAGAGAGAGAGA
>NW_004797757.1:566950-568002 GCF_000002075.1 Aplysia californica
ACCTAACGAGAATATTGAATGATGGAAAGGCGAGAAGCATGGAAAGATCCTATCGCAGAGTACAACGAGCCAATAAATTATAAAAACTCGCTAATATCTCACACCTTGAGGCGTGAGACCCCAATATTCCCGGGGGTGAACGAACCAAAGTTAAGATTTAAGCGGCCCACCATGAGGGAAGTCGTTCTCTACACCATGGCAAAAACTCGCCCTCTGTCACTTGATTCTTTAAGAACGGCAGAAAAAAAGAACTCCAAAACAAAAGAGTCAATTCAAGTGCTGGTGCAAAATTTCGCTACAAATCAAAGGAACGATATCCAGAACAGCAAGAGAAGATTACCTCCCATGAACAGCGTCATCAAGTTTTTAAAAAAATTTAAAAAATTTAAACAACTGCCCTTTTTTATAAATCATGAGGAAGAGTCAGAGGCAGATGATTAACACCTTCAACACCCTTAGGGAACATTAGACCAATTATATAAAGACGAATTGACTTTTTCACACATTTACATACTAAATTTTCAACCTTAATTCGAGGACAACCCTAAATTATGTATTCAGATCTGCGATGAAAGAGCTCTAAGCTAACGACAATAAATCTGAGACCGCCACCATACGAATGTCATTTTGTATTGTTTTGTTTTGTTTTATTTTATTTTTTAAAGACATTTAATCAGCACGAAGCGTCGCTCCTTCTTCCTGAGCACCGTTCCCGACAAGCGACTGATCAGTCAACTGTGCGCAAACTCTAAAAACGACTTAAATTAGCCAGCATTCATTCTGTTTTTAAATCAGCATTGCTAACATCAATTTTTTAGTAGAGGTTTTACGGCATTCGCAACTGCATAAGGTCATATGAGAAGAAAGAAGAAGCAAACCACACCAGAGCACCCGCCAACACATCAATTTGCACATCCATACATGTATAATAACGGTCATTTAGGGCTAATAAAAAGTAAGACCAAAAGACAGAAGCAAGAAAGTGGAAGAGCAATAAAGTGTGGCCTACTGGTGGCCACTTCCAACTGCACATTTAAACTAAATTTGGACCC
>NW_004797757.1:568102-569093 GCF_000002075.1 Aplysia californica
GGCGGCCGCGGATTTCCTGATAGTTTTGCTGATCAACTGACCGACTGCTTAACCGCGTGACAGAACTCTACAGTTCAAGGAAAGAACAACGTTTTATCATCGGGGATCGCTGAGTACAGGGTCCCCACCCGTGTCACATTTATTTCTTACTCAGACACTCACACTCACAACGCAACTAATAAGTACATGCCTGCCCTGCCCCCACCTCCCCCACCCCCTTTTTCCATTGGGGATGCGCGACCGGTAATACAAGAGGGGTCTATAAACAACGAATCAATATTAAGCTGTGCTTTTTACGGCGTAGAGGGGAAAAGCAAACGTCTTCCTCTAGTTTGTTGTGTCGCCTGTTGCATGGTTATAATTTTTTTTCTTTTTTTTTCTTTTCTTTTTTTTTACCGTATTCTTCATTTATTTTTTGAAATTTTGAAAAAAATTGTAGTCTGGCAGTCTTTGTTGTTGTTGCTTGTTATATGTCTGGTATCTAGCCCGATATCTAATCTGGTGGTGGTCGTGACAGATGTCTAAACCATTTTCTATTCCTTGTTTACCTATAACATACTCAAAGCAGGGAGTCCAGCAGACGTGTTCTCTCACAATCTCATTTCTCACCCTGTCTCTTCTTGCAATGTTCAAAGTTCTTTTCTCAGGCAAATAAGTTTTAGTAGGAGTTTTACGGAACTTGCAACAAAATAAGGTCATTAAGTGCCGAAGACTACAGGTGTTACACGAGAAGTCAAACACACAAAAAAAGGAGGAGAGATCAGAACGATACATGTTTGATATGAAAGAAGTAGCAAACCAATACCAGAGCATATTCTGCCAACCACCCGCGCAGTGGATAACAATTTTCTCGAATCAAAAGAAAAGGGAAAAGAAAGTCTATAAACAACTTCAAACGAAACAATAAGGGGGAGGAGGGTCAAACGAAAAAATAAGGGGGAGGGGAGGATGTTCATAAGTCAGACAGGAACTTGTGGATTGAAAAAAGACA
>NW_004797757.1:569623-570915 GCF_000002075.1 Aplysia californica
TTCTTTTTCTTTTTTTTCTGAGTCCGGGTCCACCAGCTCAATTTGCGTCATTTCAATCAATAAAAGGCTGCCAAGGGGGAGTTGGCTCCATCTCCGGCCGCCAGTCTCACTTCTCAGCCAAGCGACGGGCGGGAGTGCAAGTCTTAAACTGGATTATTCCCCTTGCGCCGTAAATGTCACGATCGTCTCTCTTTGAGTTCTGTGAAGCGATAAATTATTCACACTCACTCACTCACTCACTCCAATGACATTCCGAAACGAAATAAAGGACAACACTCGGGCCCGTCTCTTTTGTTTCTTTTCCCGCTGACATCAAATCTAATCCATTATTCATTTTCCAATTATTAAAATACTTGTGATGAGAAACGAAAATAGTTCCTTTCCGTGGAAAAGACGCCCAAAACAAGCAAACGCCAAACTTTATCCCACCCACCCATCCACCAACCCACCCAACTCGTTAATAACTCTTTTTCTCACTTTCTCTACCTCCTCCGACGCCTCCCCCCTCCCCCCCGCACCTCCCTCTCTATCTATATCTCTACGCCCACTCGACCTACCTCCCAGTCTCTATTTCTCCCCTCTCTGTTTCCCATCCTGTCACTCTAGTTAGTTTTAGTAAAGGTTTCACGGCGCTCGCAACTGCATAAGGTCACATGAGCGATAGAAGATCAGAGGTGTTACAAGAGAGTAACAAACATAAAAAAGAAGAAGGGGAGATAAGGACGATAGATGTTTGATAGAAAAGAAGGAGCAAACCACACCAGACAGAGCACCCGCTAACCACCCATCCTGTCACTCTGTCTCTCCATCAAGCATGCCAAAAGCTAAAAAGAAAAAAAACACACAAAAAAACACACAAACGCAAACAAATACAAAACCACAGTTCTCACAGTTTTTCGGACACTTTTCTTTGAGAGAAGTCAATGACAGACTTGAGTATACAGAAACAAATGGACACAATAACGGTTATTAAGTGCAATGTAAGGAGAAAAAAAAAACAACAGCCCGGAAGACTGATATGATAGACAGAAACACTAGAGTGAAAATTAAGAAGTAAGGGTCAATAAGTGCCATTCTCCAATCACTCCACAAAAGACGGTCAAAGATGATGGGGAAAGGGGGTGCAAGAAAATTACAGAAAGCAAGGAAAGGGAGGAATATCATTCAGAGTATCTGAGCAAAAAAAGGGCATAAGTATGCTCGTGTGCGCACAAACTTATAACGACACTTATACCCCCACCCCACCCCACACACACACACGCACACACACACACACACACACACACACACAC
>NW_004797757.1:579898-582537 GCF_000002075.1 Aplysia californica
CAATACACCACACCCTCTCCAACCCAGATTTCATCTCCACATCCTGACCCCTCTAGTTTCAAATATAATATTAGCCTTTAATCCGCCGATCACTTCTCGCGATCAAAACCCCCTCTACAAATCGAACATTGATAGCACCTAAAACAGGCCGGGTACACGGAACCCCCAAAACTCTTCATCATACCCCGGGTGGGGAGTCTTGGGGCCAGGGAGGGGAACGACATATTGGACGAACTTAATTACGAAAACAACGTCATCCCTCAGCGATTCGGGGAGCGACGGACACACAGAACAGCTAATACATCAAGATTCTCCCGAGGAAAAACAATTCTCGCCCTCCACCTCCTTTCTCCTTCTTCTCCCTCTCCTTTTCCTCCTCCTTCTCCTCCTCCTCCTTCTCCTTCCCCTCCTCCTTCTCCACCTCATCCCCCTTCTCCCCCTCCCCCTCCTCCTTCTCCTCCTTCTTTTCCTCCTTCTCCTTCTCCTCCAATACATCACCGTCTTCCCAGCGCCAAATCGCCAGTGTCCAGATCCGACCAGGGGAGGGGTCTGGCTGGTGGCCTATTAGGCGTTTTCTCGCGCGATTCTCTCATCCCTGGTGTAGATACCCAGGCGTCTACGGGTGTCAACGAGGTAAGCATTTTGGATATTAAACCGCGGGGCCCATCCGAGTGGATAACGGGCAAACAGTTTTGATAGATAGATTTATTCCTCTCGGAAGGAGAGGGAGTAAGTAAGGGTGAATCGCTTGGAGAGGGAGATTAGGGAAAGGGAGGGGAAAGGGGGGGGGGGAGGGAAAGGGAGAAAACGGTGAAACGGAGGTGGGGGTGGGAGGGGGGATGTTGGAGGTGGGTTATGGTAATTCTCACGATTTGGTCAGTCCCGATAAGTGGGTATTAATATCGTGGTCTGATATATAAGTTGCTATAACAGAAGGATAAGAGACGTTTACGTTTAGGTACATCTGGGTTGTTCACAAGTCTTATGATAAAGCCAATGCGAAGACTCTTAAAAGCGTTGACGTAGAGCAGATGAAATTATGGAAACTGTTTTTATTTGTTTCAAGTGGGTATTCGTGAGTATGCATCTTCGTGGGATTGTGTTGCAGAGAGCAAATTACACATTCTTAGAGATATTATGAAAATACTTTAGTGCTAGTTTTTTCTTGTTTTTCGGAACTATTCCCGATCCAAGTTTTTTTAGTATTGGCTATTAGCCTTTGTTTTCGCTATTTAGAAGTTACAGGCAAGGTTTTGGGGGTTATAATGAGACATAGTGCACCAGGTTTAGGTGACTGTACAAAAAACTGCGGGAAAACTGCGGGAAACAGGGGAAAAACTCAGGGTTTAAAGAGTAAAGTTTCAGTAAAGAGACGTACATCGACAAGACAACGACCATTTCGCGTTGGAGAAAATACACCACAGACAGACTCAAACAACAGAGGGACAGAAAAATGAGTAGCCTACGGCCTACCAATGGCACGTATCGACACTCATTAAATTCTAGCTGAGCTTTAAATTGAGTTGCAGACTTTGCACAAAGCGGGCACATAAATATTGCAAGGATCTGATAAGCCCAATGGAGCTATCAGGAAGAAGTAGAAAAAGCAGGAGAGAACACCCACCAACGACCCACAATGGCTTAATGTATAAAATCACGACGCGAACACTGGGAAATTATCCACTCGTCCAACTGCTATAAAGATGAAGAGAGACAAACGGGCAACAATAGGCTTATTCAGATATTCGGACCAGTCGGAAAAGTGTTTCACTTTGAGTTAAATAAAAAGATTTTGTAAGAGGTTTACGGCACTTTCAACACGCGTAAGTCATATGCCGTAGATTAGAAGTGTTTCTAGAGACTAGTATACACAGAATAGAAGGACGAGGAGGGATAAGGACGATCAAATGTTTGGTAGGAATGAATAGGTAACCCACAACAGAGCACCCACCCAACACCCACCGTTACATTTCCTCCCATGACTATAATTGACGACCTATTTCGTAATAATGGGAACTCCTTTAACAAAATTTCAAGCGAGAAACAAGAACTTTGAAAATACGAGAGCAGCTTAGAGCAATTTCTCAAGCACTCGGAGGGATCTTTTTTAAAACCTCTAGGAAACAAATGGGAGTAAACGTGGAGAGGTTAAAAAATCAACAACAAAATATAGAAGCACCCAAAATAATTAAAGAAATCCCGACGGCAGCCAGACTTTAAAAAGAGAACAACCCCTCCCCACAAAAAAGAAAAAAAAAAACACTTAGAAAAAAAATCCTTCCTTCGCGAAAATTCACATGCACTTGGGTGCCAACACTTTCAGACTTCTTGATTTTGAACACAGATGCATGCACGCAAAATACCCCCAAACGCGACACAAAACTGAGAGTGCGAGGGGAGATTAGCGCATACGTTTTAAATCGTCGACACCAATCTGCGAAGAAAATGCCGGTGTTTAAAATAAATAACTAATGGCCGAAAAAAGGCAGACGAGAAATTCCTTCGTTTCCAAACGACATGTTTTCACATTCCCAGACAATTAGTTATTACACATTCTGAGGAAATTGTGAATAAGCCAAAAAAAGGTAAACGAACAATTCCGTTCAAACCTCACAACGACGTTTTCAGCATCCTCGCCC
>NW_004797757.1:582915-584289 GCF_000002075.1 Aplysia californica
GACAGACAGACAGACAGACAGACAGACAGACAGACAGACAGACAGACAGACAGACGGACAAAGAACAAACAAGGCTAACAACGTCAACAAGACACACATCAATCCATCTTCCTTTTTATTTAAAAAAAGCCAAAATACCCTACTCCTCCAAAAAGGTAAATCAACAACAACAAAACAAAATCAAACAGTAAACCAATTTACACGTATTGCAGTCTGAGAAATACATTCAGTACTCCCATATAAAGAAAAACACACAATTTGCCAGCCAAACATAGAGGAAAAAACAACCCAACAATCCAATAATGTTAACCCATTGAACCCAATCTGGCCATTCTACAGCTCTAGCAGGCCCAGTGTTTTAGGTTTAGGGCACTTTTAAAAAATTGAAGCATTACCTCGTTATTCATATTGATTTTTCACTTGTTTTCTGTGTCTGGATTCTAAAATAAGATAGATAGCGACGTACATACTATGACTTAAGCAAATTCTTGTTTATGGTTTATGCGTGACGATTTTAAATGCACAGTAACTTTGCTTTTGGTATGCTGCTGATCGGACAAATGTGTTGTATCGTGACGAAACCAGGCTCTCGTCAAAATATTGAAATCGCAGAAATCGATAACTTTCAACTCGTCTGGCAAATTGTATAGATTCTTTGTTTTGTTTCGGGTTCAATACCTTTTATGTTCACATGTAATCATATTTCTGCATAGATTTTAACTGAAAAACTTTGATCAAAGGCACCAAAAAGGTAAATTTGTAGTTTCCAAGGACACTCAACTACAGTTTCGAAGTTATCTACTTTCGCAGCCATTTTCCCGCTACTTTTTTAACTCTGACACAAGACAAGCCTCACTTTCTTTTATCGAAAATATTATCTCGACTTCTATTCAAGATTTGGCTTTTTTTTTCATCAAAGTCAAGAAAAATTAATAAACTATTGAACTAAAAACTCCGTGATTTGCACAAAAATTAACGAGCGCCTGAATCCACCTCGTCGTGATACAAAAATCGCTTCCTAAGAATTACAAAATTCTATCTGACATTTTTGGTCGTTTTGATTTACAAAGACCATGAGGTCAGCACGTGTTCTGTCTACTCCATCAGAATCGTCGTAACACTATTCGGAGTCTTTATCAAGATACTCAAAGAACAAATGCATTCGAAAAACCTTGACATGTTGTGTAACTCAAAATTTTTCTAACGTCAAATTTCTCAAACACTAGGTACTGAGCAGATAAAACTTTGTACTTCCAGGGTAGCAAAAATGTGTCTGCCATAGCCTCAAAGAGTTAAAGCCAACTCCAATATTCACAATCGTAAATTGTTGCACATCACAGCCGTTTCAAAGGGGGGAGTGTGAGTGTGTGTGTG
>NW_004797757.1:584389-585582 GCF_000002075.1 Aplysia californica
TGGGTGGGGGGACCGTCCGCCTTTCCAGAACGGTCAAACATCGCGATTCAACACGGCAGGGGAATAGTTTAATACCATTTTACCACGGACGCGACAGCTCCACCCTTCGGGACGACGAGGCTGCAATTTGGGGACCACGTCATTACATCAAGTAAACATTTTACATTTTTGGCCGTGACTATTGAAAAAATCTGGGAATCTATTCATGGTGGATGGTGCTAGCAGCGTCTGGGGAAACACGAGAGCTCAGCAGCGTGCCATTTCAGACTACTAAATCTGACCAGATGGCGCATTGATCTCCGCTGTTTGTTTTTCAAGATGGGGGACTTCTTCCCTTGGAACTGCTTTGCTTACATAATTATATTTTTTAACTGTTTTCTTTTTAAAAACTATTTTCCAAGAGCCATTTTGTAGGAACTTTTAAAGTGCAACTGTATTCTTTGAAAATATTTCGTTTGGAATCGGTTTTAGGACGGTTCTGTTTGGATTATAATATTACTGCCGGAACTACTTTCTGCCGGTCTCTTCCACAACCTTCTGTCCTTTCACACAGTGCGGAGTTCACCCCAGTTCAAGCCTTCAAGAAGTTCTTTTTATAATGCTTAAGAGCGGTTTTTCAACTCTGCACGTATTTCGCAATACATTACCACACATCTGCTGTCCTTCAAAGATTCCAGAGATTTTCTATTAAAAACTACATGTATGTTTTCCGTCTTCTGTTTGTTTGAGTTGGAGAAGAGCCTGCCGCTGACACATTATCGATTATTTGTTAATTTCTCAGGGTTTCTTTTCTTAAATTAAAGTATATTATGTTTTTACGTCCCTGTCGAAACAGTTTCGATCATTTAGGAGGCGGGCTTCGACCCTGCCTATAAGGGCCATCCCAGGCAGAGAGGGATACAAAGTCCTAGCAGAAAGACCGAGATCCTCGATAAAAATTATCCAAACACGGCAATCGAACTCAGGTCTTCTCTGGGCGACTAGGAAGCGCGTAACCACTAACACTATACAACAGACACCGGTCATTTCTCCATTAATGTATGTACTATTTCTACACCAAGAGCATTCCGGAAAACGTCACGGATCATCTTAGTTCGAATCTCAATTGGGGAGGTGGGTTTTTAATTTTCTTTTGTAATTAATTTGTTTTAAATGTTGTTATTTCTTTATTCATATACTTTATTTATTTATTC
>NW_004797757.1:585682-587554 GCF_000002075.1 Aplysia californica
ACAACAACAATAACAACAACAACAACAACAACAACAACAACAACAACAATAACAACAACAACAACAACAATAACAACAGCAACAACAATATGCCAGAACCCCCCACACAAAAAAAATGCATGTACACAAAAAACAATAGCACCGATAAACAAAACAACAACAAGCAATTACACAAAAAAAGTTTCACTCTTGTATCATTTTTAGAAGATTTGCTTGCAAATTTACGCCTCTATTGACGAATTTAGATTATTTAAAAGGTACACACTGCTTCGATCCTGCGTGTAACGTGGAGGTGTAGGGTTAAGTAGAAATAGGTAGAGAATTCTCGATAAATTCCTGCTGTTGCTGAAAATGGCTTGTATCAGAAGAAAAAAAAAAACCCAACGTAATTCTTATGGGACAAGAAGCCAGCCTTCAAAATCCCTTAAACATTATAAAAAAATAAGCGCCGAAATCACACAAAACATGGCGTATAACTTCAAAACTATAATCAGAGCGGAAGTCATTTTTTAAAGCAAAAATAAAAACAAAAACCCCCACAAAAACCAAAGAAAAGCTGGATTAATTTATGGCGGACATAGCACGACATTCATCATGAATGAGACAATAACATACCTTACAATAATAATCTGCAGGATTTTTCCCGTGAATAACATTTTTCTTTTAAATAAATTTTTTGAATAAATAAATAAATAAATGAGTGAATGAATAAATAAAAAAATTAATGAATACATAAATGAATGAATGAATAAATAAATAATGCAAGGGGAAAAAACTTCTCTGTGACAAAACACTCACAGCCCAGCAATCAGAATCAGAAGTAACAAGATGAGAATATTCCCAAGGCAATCAACCCCGAGTCAACTCTTGCACGTTCACAGATGGGCAAAGACCTGGGAGGCGCTCATATGACCTTGTGCAGTTGCGAGCGCCGTAAAACCTCTACTAAAAACTAAGACAAAGACCTGGGAGGACAGAGGGGTGAGCAGCCAGCCACCGTCACAGGACTAATTGACCAGTGTCCTCTGAGGTTCCCTAAACAGGAGGACTTCTGGGACATTTGGGGGACACTGGATACGATAGGACTCAGGAGAGTGGGGCTCCAGAGAGAGCTATTGGGGAATTGGGGGAGGGGCTTAGAGATGACACATTCAGTCACAGTATTGTTTAGTAGAGCGGGGGGAGGGAGGGGGAGGGACACATTTGGGTGGTGGATAGGGTGGGGGAGAGAGAGGGTGGATAGGAAGAGGGGAGGGGAGTAGTGAGAGGGAGAGAGGGAGGAGAGTAGAGAGAGAGAGAGATCATCTAACCCTTTGCTTTTGTGCACTTACAGGGCGAGTCAAGTAGGCCGGGAAATTGGCAAGTTTGAGAAAAGCTTTTACGGTGCTATCGACATATTATTTAGGTCACTCTGAAGAGCCTGAAAGCAGGTTAGGACATGAACGATACTGAAAAGAGAAGTACAGCATTCCTGGGGAAACCACAAAATAGCGGCCATCAAGCAGACACACACGAGAGTAGGGCAAACGAGGAGGCGTTGTATTCCGGGTAGAAGATATGGGAGGAAGGGGAGAAGGAATGAGCAGAGGGGTGGAGGGAGGGAGGAAGGGGGTGGGGGAAGAAAGGAGACAGAGAGGAAAAGGGTGGGGGTGAGGAACGAGGAAGAGAGGGGGGTGAGGAAGAATGAGGAGATGGATTTCCAGAAAATGCCTGTAGATGTTATCGATTTGGGACTGGGAATTTGCTGGGGACATATTTACCGATGCGCCATCGTCCGAAATCTCGTCAACATCTCGCCCGGGATCGACTTCCGGTCGCGCCCACGTGACCCGCTGTCAGGCAACAAACCGCCATAAGTGTCATGGCGGGAGA
>NW_004797757.1:587654-589445 GCF_000002075.1 Aplysia californica
AGACATAGCGAGAGAAAGAGTGAGAGACAGAGAGAAAGTGAGAGATGAGAGAGAGAAGAGAGAGAGAGAGAGAGAGAGAGAGAGAGAGAGAGAGACATACAGAGGGAGAGGAATCAAATTACGTGTCCAAAGATACAAGACATGCTCGTCGTCTGCCGCTCGATGTCCTTCCTTCTTTGTTTCGAGAGAGGAGTAAAAACAAAGTCCTTGACACACTCACAGACCGCCCCCTCAATAAGAGACCCTCGTTTCCCCAAACAGAGCGCGCGGCGTAACGTTTTAATCAAAACACAAGGGGGAGGGGGAAAGTAACGAGGAAATGGAAATACACGAATCAAAATTCCGAGCATCGTCTAATTAAGAAGTTGTATCACTCAAGCTTTTACCGGCACGTGTGGACCGACAGAGATCCCAAATTAAAGCAAACACTGACAAATGGCGGAACTGTGTCCCCACTTCCTTTAACGGGAGGGGCGGTACTTTAGCTGTGTTCAAAACGCAAGATGCTTCTTGGAACTATATGTGAGGCATCGTGGTGAAATCAGGCGCTTGTCATAATAATGAAATCGAAAAAAAACGGGCATTTACCCACCAGTTTGGACATTTTAAAATTACAATTTTTTTTTTTGGCTCAAAATTTTTTATGTCCATCTAAAACATATTTCTGTATGGATTGTACTGAAAAAAAGTTGGTAAAAGGCACAAAAATGTACATTTTCAGTTTCCAGGGACTCTCCAGCTATGAAAGTCACCAAGACTTTGGTGGCCATTTTCTTGCTACGTTTACCCCTAAAACCATTCTACTTCAACATCTTTCAATCGCAAATTTATATCTCAACTTCTCTTCAAGATAGATGGGTATTTTAAAAAATAAACCTAAAGCGAGCCAAAAGAACATGGTTTAAGATGATACCAAAACCTCCACACGCCCAAAAACTGACGAGCGCCTGATTCCGCCACGGCTTTGGGACACAAATGCAAAAAAGGCATCGATCTTTTGTCGCTGGAGGAAAGTTTTTGCTGGAAGTTGTCCCAACAAGGAGGAGGGAAGGAAAGAAAACGGCTCGAAAACGACCTGCACTCGCGTCCTGTCCTCGTTTGTACGCGCCTGTGTTTGACCACTCGTCTGTGCCCAGCGAGAGGACATCAGATCGCGCTCAAATCCGGGAGGGAAATTTTAAAATTGTTTTCTTTTCATTTCATTAAAAAGCACATACACACACACACACACACACACACACACACGCACACAAAAAAAAAAGAATCAGAAGATGAGATTTAAGAGTACGCCATCTCGTTGACCCATCCCCCCCCCTCTCCCCAAATCCCCCACCCCAAATTTCCCTGGCCGTCGCTTTGATTTGCATTTTACAAGACATGGACAAAGTTACCCAATCTTGCCCCATCCCATTTTTGTGTGAACTCTTCTCCGAGAATCATGACGAGACTTGAGGTGTTTTTGTGATCCAATTGCCCGTCCTTGCACGGAATTGAAAAAGGTTGTTAATGAAATTAGAGTGCGAGTGGTGGTGGTGGGGCTGTTCGCCAACGTTTTCCTGCCCGCTAATGAAAAGGAAATGAAATGAGACCAAAGTCTTTCTTTCTCACGAAGACAAGCGGGGCTATAGTGATAAGATTAAAAGAGAATGTGGGGGATAGCTTCGTGCTTGTTTGGTTAGACAAGACATTCTCGGAGACTGCTTTATTCACACCATTTGACCTCTGGTCCAAGGATGTGACTTAGAAAAAAGTTCTAAAACTATCTCTCTCTTTTCTCTCTCTCTCTCTCTC
>NW_004797757.1:590184-591899 GCF_000002075.1 Aplysia californica
ACACACACACACACACATACGATCACTCACCTGTCATTGTTATGCACAATAACCGGCCCGTCCCCGACATTGGGACAGTGGTACGGGTAGGTGTCCGAATGTCCACTGCTCATGTAGTGGTCAGTGACGTCCATCCCGCCGTGGCTGTGGCCAGAGGGCACTGATCCTGACCGGTGCATGGCGGGACGCGCGTGCTGGTGCTGGTAGCACACCTGGCCGTCTGCGGAGGGAGGGAGGGGGGAGGGGGAGAGACAAACAGGGATGAGTTAGGTCAGTTTGTGTTAAACTTAACAGTTTATGGCACTCGCAACACAAATACGCCATACAATATAAGGAATTTAGTTTAAGTAAGTGTTTTACGGCACTCGCAGCTGCATAAGGTCATATGAGCGCCAGAAGATTAGAGGTGTTACAAGAGAGTAATAAATATAAAAATAAGAAGGGGAGATAAGGACGACAGGTGTTTGATAGGAAAGAAGAAGCAAACCACACCAGAGCACCCGAAAACCACCCAAGGTCAGTTTGAGGAAGAGTTTTATGGTACTTGCAACACACATAGGTTATATTATATATTTTGTATAAAATATAATAAAATGTTGCATGATCAATCAGGACGACACGAGATTTGACAAAAAGGTCTAAAAAGAGATGACACAGAGGAAAAATAGAATACCAAAGATAGGATAAGATAACGAGAGGAGCGATAAGATATTGAATCAGATAACATGACACATAAAACTCTTGAGCAAAAAAAAGAAGAAAGAAAGAGAAGAAAGAAAAAAAATCCCAACATATAATAAGTCAAGATGAGGGGGAAAAAAAAGAAAAGAAAAGTCTTGAGATTATATTGAGAGAAATGAGAAGAAATCTAACAATGGAAACAGCGTGAAGTGGGGAAATACATTTTTAGAAAATAACAATAGAAATTTTTTAAAATTATCCGTCGAAGATAAAAAATAAACAGTCGGATACAGGTAATCGTCTCGTCATTGTTTTCCCCCAGACAAGACTTTTAGGTGGATTTCACAACCGGAAAGATTTGTTCCAGAAAGACAGTGCATGAACATGATAACAATCCTTGAGTGCCGGAACGGAGTAAAGATAGACAGACGGAAAAACCAGATGGGAGACAGAGAAGGTTTTTAAAAAGGCTGATACACAAGGGAAAGAAAAGGAAACGAAACAAAAAGAAAAGAAGTTTGTTTAAAAGCAGAGAAGAGAAAAGATCTGAAATAGCGCTTTAAACTTCGTCGCCTCATCTCGCTAATCAACAATGTTTACCACCCAGTTTTGGGGGATTTTGCCCAAAATGCCCTTGCCTTTGACACAAGAATTTTTACTATCATATGAGCCTTGTAATGGCAAAGTGAAAGGTAGAAAACAAACCAAAACAACACAAAAAATAGCCGCATAGACTTCTACTAGGGCTGGACAATGAGTCGCTTTAGCAAAATCCAGATAATATTATGTTAGTGCATCTCTTCAGTAAATAATGTGATAATATGAACAGCTTCGGCAAATGGGTTAGAACCACTTTGACAAACAGGTTAGCGCAACTTCAACAAATGGGTGCACCCACTTCGGCAAACAGGTCGGGAAAGAGAGATAGGAGTCTGAATTCGGATGTTTTATTGAGAATTATCCCGGTTATCCTTATAGATTATACGGATTTTGCCCACCTCTAACTTCTACAACTATGTCATGGCTGCCGCTCT
>NW_004797757.1:594575-595654 GCF_000002075.1 Aplysia californica
GTAGGTAGTCTAAATGGTGAAATTGCAGGTTCAGGGATTCGAGCCTCAGCTGGGTCCAAAGTTGTGTCCTTAGTAAAGGAATTTGACACGAAGTCTCCCCATTTGGTTCTGTCCTAACGGAGTTTGGCGTTAAACTCGGAGGTCTCGCCTCTTAAATAACCTTACAGTGTTGCAAGAGGCCCGCAGCCTGTACAATTTCGCATGTTCTCAGGAGTTCATATGTGTCTGCTTTCATCATCATCATGAAAAAAATAAATTTTAAAAAAGACAGGGCAACCCATATCGCGTTAATGTATATCTTGCTAACTCATTCTCACATTTGTTTTAACAGTTACAACAAGAAGTCTGTGTATTCTTGAATGAATCTAATGTCCTTTTGAGACCACTTAAGTCATTTAAAGGACATAGCACACGAAACTGTGACAGGACAAAGATTAAAGAGAGACCACGATTATTAGAAAAAAAAGGAAATACATGAAAAATGAACTAAATTAAACAGATCAACAAGCACACAAGAACCCCGACCGATCAAACAACAACAGCCCTCCCCACCAAAAAAAACCCCAAAAAATTTAAAATATATTTTTAAAAAAAATGAAAATCACAAAAAATAAAAACCAACAGAAATTATCCACAGTTTCCAGTCAAAACAACATTTCATCTCCCTTAAGTATTAACAAAGTACAAAAACAAAAAAAAACTCGTGCAAACTACGACAAAAACCAACCCCCCCAGCAAACAAAATCAATCTCTGCAGACAGACACATTCTCTCTTTTTCCTGTCAAACACAGACAATTACCGTTATGCAAATGAGATACCCAAACACAGCGTTCAGTTCGATCTGCATATTCAACAGGTTCGGGCCAATCTGTGTCACGTACTTATGCAGCTGCCAAAAAAGATCTTAGTTTGTTTATCAGGAAGTCGCAGAACAATCCGTTATCTGAATACATCAAATTGCTAGCTCCAGCTGTCCCCCTTCTCTCCCCACTCACATCCCACTCTCATTCTCTCTCTTCCTCTCTCTTTGTCTCTCCGTCTCTTTCTCTTTCTACGTCTCTTTCTCTCTCTATGACTC
>NW_004797757.1:597029-598140 GCF_000002075.1 Aplysia californica
TCAGGACAGAGATAAATGGAAGGAGCTTGTATGTGGCATATACCCTGCCAGGGGTGAAAGGCATTGATGATGAAATCTTGCTTCTGTATCCCCGCAACATCACGTAGGACTAAATAGTTTATAAGTGAAGAGTTTTTCGTCAGCTCAGCTTTACAGCCCGGCTCAAATTAATGTAGCTTCATGGATAACGCCGTCTCAGAGAGAGAGCTATTTTGTCAAAAGTGTACTTAAATAAAGAGGGCACTTTGGACAACATAGTTCTGTGGCGAGGACGAATTGCAAGTCTTTTCTTCCTCTACACAAACAAATGATATGTGAGGCAGCGTGGTGGAATCAGGCTCTCGTCAATTTCTGGGCATGTAGAGTTATTGGAATCATCTTAAATGTGTTCACTTGTCCTTATTCGGATGGAAAAAAATCTATTTATCTTGAATACAAGTCGAGATATTTGCGAATGAAGGAGGTGGGGATCACCTGTTTTCAGAGGTAAAATAAGTGAGAAAATGGACGCCAAAGATTAGTTATTTCCTTAGCTTAAGAGTCCGTGGTAACTGAAAATTTACATTTTTTGTGCTTTTAATCAACATTTTTAAGAAAAATCCTCATGGAAATGAGTTTTTTAATGGGCATGAAAGGCGTTGAGTCAAAAAACAAAAATTTGATAAAAATTCACAAACCAGCGGAAAAATGCCAGTTTCTTCACATTGATTATTTTGACGAGAGCCTGATTCCACCACGCTGCCTGCCTCACCTATGGACGATGCGTCAGGCTAGATAATTGTCTTAGGGGCTGTCTACTCAATAAAGTATCACGAAAACTCTAACCAGCCCCCAAAGCGCATGCAGAGAGACTTACATTATCGCCATTACGTATCGAATGTCTACAACGTATTATGTACACGTTGTTTTATTACAGTGCCAAGAGTTCTTTGGGGTAATACGTACCGTCCTTATAATTCACATCAAGGTTTTGAAGGTTTTATAACCATATCAGCACGATTTAAATCATGCGATGCACCCCTTCGTCGTATAAGTGTTGTGCTTTATTAAAGTCCTTACAATTCATATTGTGGCTTTAGATATTCATTCAAGTCTTACATCTCACTTTTCC
>NW_004797757.1:600342-601384 GCF_000002075.1 Aplysia californica
CTGCTACTGCTACTGCTTCTGCTACTGCTACTGCTACTGCTACTACTACTACTACTACTACTACTACTACTACTACTACTATGTTTATTATTTACTGCGTTGTGAGAAGAAATCCGGAGGGTTCCCCCGCAAACACGAGAAGGCACCGCGTAATGGATTGCTTCTCTGGAAGTAACAGAGGGCTCTGGCGTCACGGCTGGCCTATCATCATGTCCTCACTCCGAGATATGGATAGGCGTCATCAATCTTCGGTACAGTTCTAGCTAGATTCTAGTTGTTCCCGTAGGTTTCGGGAGTTCGGAGTATGGGTTGGCTACTGTGGCGTAATTGTCAGAATCTTGGCTTTGCGCGTTGAAGGACTTGAGTTTGATGGGTAAGAATGGAGTGAGTTTGATCGAGTGAAGAAGTGAGTTTGATGGGTAAGAACGGAGTGAGTTTGATGGGTAAGAATGGGTTGAGTTTGATCGAGTGAAGAAGTAAGTTTGATGGGTAAGAACGGAGTGAGTTTGATGAGCAAGAATAGGGTGAGTTTGAATGAGGAAGTGAGTTTGATGGGTAAGCTATTATTCTTTAGTTTTAGTAGTTTTAGTAGAGGTTTTTCAGCGCTCGCAACTGCGTAAGGTCATATGAGCGCCAGAAGATTAGAGGTGTTACAAGCGAGTAAAAACATAAAAAAGAAGGAGGGTAGATAAGGATGATAGGTGTTTGATAGGAAAGAAGGAGCAGACCACACCAGAGCATACGCCAACCACCCGCAAGCTATTATTCGGACCGAGTTTGTATGTCTTTCTCTGCCGCGATGCTTACCGTAAAGCTCTGCTACCCGCCCTAAAGTAGCAAAATAGCGACGATGAGGATTTCAAGCTATGTGTACAAATTGAACAGAAGAGAGGCCAGAATATGCAAAGAGAGAGATGGGGAGTAACAAAGCGGCAGACAAAAAAAAGTAGACTAAGAAGGAAAATTGAGGAAGAGACACATAAACTCAGAGAGAGAGAGAGAGAGAGAGAGAGAGAGAGAGAGAGAGAGAGAGAGAGAGAGA
>NW_004797757.1:610030-611585 GCF_000002075.1 Aplysia californica
GGGAAGGTGGGAGGGGGCATGGGCAAAGTCCCTGAGAAAGAGAAGAAGAAGAATATATTATGGCTTATTAAATAATTCATGTGAGTGAGTGAACAGAATGCGTACATTAAGCAAGGGCTGATGTCATGGCTTGGGCAACCGTGTCCAAGTCGCGGGCCGAATTAATACAAGCGACTTTGAATATCTCCCGGGCCAGACAGGGAGAAAGTTCAGTGATTGGAATCGGTTGAAATACCCAATCTCTCAAAAAGTGAGACTAGAAAATTCAGTTAAATCAGTTGAAAAACCCAATCTCCCAAAAGTGAGACTAGAAAATTTAGTGAAATCGGTAGAAATACCCAATCTCTCAAAAGTAAGACTAAAACTAAAAATAAGCATAGTCCCCCCCAAACGAATTTCATGAGACAGATAAAATCTATTTGTTATTGTTTCTAGCTAGATAGGACACTACTACTGATTTTGATTTTCAAATACAGAGTTCTATTTTTCAATCAACTCACCGCGGAACATTATACTAATTATTAATAACTGGCTCGACTTGGGGGCCGAAATGAAACTGATAGCGGGCTGGATCTAGCCCGCAGACCGTAGTTTGCCCATGACTTGTATATATTTGCCATATTTCAGATCGAAAACTCTGTCAGACTCAAAAGATCTCTATATCTGGTCTGGTCTAGTCACTCCAGTTGTCCTTCTCTTGTTCGTTTTCGTAAGAGTTTTACGGCACTTGCAACACAATAAGGTCATATAAGTGCCGAAGGTTACAGGTGTTACAAGAGAGTAACAAACATAAAAAAGAAGGAGAGATCAGGACGATAGATATTTGATAGAAAAGAAGGAGCAAACCACACCAGAGCACCTGTCAACCACCCACACTCCAGTTGTCCATCTCTGGCTTCGAGGCTACTTCGGAAGAAACAACTTATTACCCCGAAACAGGATACAGAGCCGATAAGAAAAAAAATTAATAATAATAACACAAGAAGAGACGCAAAAAATATGCTGTTATCATTCTGGGTTTTACTTGGCCCTTCCGTGCAATCTTCAGCTCAATCAATAGCTAGCTAATTGGGCCAACTAGTACTCGTTATTTATAGACCTAGACTGGATTCGGATCCAACTGGTATATAGTTGAGCTTGAGCCTATTACGCAAGGTATTGTGTGTCTTTTGCGCCCATTTCAGTATTGAGCTGTTAAATAAAGTCAACTCCTGCGTGTTTTCTTTTTTTTTTTTCGTTTATATTTTTTTAGGGGGCGGGTGTTGATTCTTTAATTGATTTTTCTTTGAGGGGGATGATGGGGGGGGGGGTGTTGTTATATTTTTTGAGTTACAGTTTTACGACAATTAAACAAGACGAATAGGTCAAGCAAGTGCCAGAGAATGAGGTATTACCAGAGAGTAACGTACAAAGAAAAGAAAAATGAGGGATAAAGACGATAAACATCAGGCAGAAAACAAGGAGCAAACCTCACCAGAACTCCCGTCAGCCACCCACTATTCAAGAGGCATGGCCTGTAAAGTTAACATCCACCTCAGATTTACCGATCTAGTCG
>NW_004797758.1:0-1657 GCF_000002075.1 Aplysia californica
ATCGTGATAACAGGATAGTTCACTCCTCTCTTCGAGACAATTTTTAAAAAGTTTCCTCAAAATCCGGTGGCCTCCTCTTCTAAAAGACGCGAACTTTGCGATCAGAGTTACCCTTGACCTACTTGTGGGAAAAACAACAAAAGTGAAACTAACAAACTGTGCTGTTCCTATTCTTCTTCTGGAGAAACGAAAGAGAGTTTCAAAACAAAGACTGCAGCGTCATCTGAACCATTGGGCGGACTTCCGCGGACACTTTTTTGGCCGAGTGAACTTTCTTGTTATATAGGATCTTTGGTGGAGCAGCGAAGAGCACAATTAGAATATAGTGAACTAGCTGGGCCCCCTTTCGATGAAAGGGATGATCGGTGCTTTAATACAGGCCTAAGCTAAAAGTGTGGGGGGGGGGGGAGTCTCATCATAAGGACTACGATCATTCTTACTTAGCTCTGCGACTCCAAACTTCACATGCAAGATGTATGCTGCCATTGGTACAAACTTCATTTTGAACCCCCCAAAATGTCTTTAATATCCGTTATGATATTCATATTAATGATCGTCACCTTGCATCTTATGCCGTTTTACCAAAATGTCACTTCTACAAACTTTGTAAATGGAATTTGTTCGCGTTTCAGAAATACGAGCGTAGGTAGGCAAGAGGCTTATTATCATCGGAGAAAAGTCCCTTTGTAATACATCTTGTTGATTTTTTTAAAGCTGTGGTTTGTCAAAGTTGTACATTTGAATATTTTTATGCCTAATTTACCTCTACTTTTTGTCACAAAATAAAATTTACAATACATATTAAGCAAAATTTCCCCCAAAATTCTGTGATCTAGATATCATTCAAATCTATTTGTAAACTGCAGAGGATTAAGGAAAATGAGGTTAAAAAAATGAAAGTTTGAAGCTGTAATTTTTTTTTTAAACTCAGAAAAACTCCGAATAATAGATAACATAGTGAAGAACAAACATAGTTGTATTTCTCGGTGGTAACGCATGTGTCAGAATCATTTCTGTCAATAAATACCGGAGTAATTGTAAAAGTAATGTACAGAAACATGAGACACTAGCTGGGCCCTCTTTCGATGAAAGGAAAGATCAGTGCATCAACATCAACTCAAAGTCATTGGCCTACTATATTACGCTCTACTGGAAGGGAGCGAAACATTTTGACAGGTGCAACAAACTTAAAATGTCTAGACCTAGATCTATATTCTCAAAACAAAATGCGCCTCGCGAAATACAACTTCCGGTACTTCCACTGTGGAGGACAGCTACGCAGATTTGTTTCGTTTCTCAGTGGAATAATCACAAAGGCCAAAAAAGGACAGGAACTTTTTGTCAAATATATTTGTCTAAAGTCAGGAAAGGAATGAATAAAAATTTGGCTCCGTCATGGGGACCTATCTATCTTTTTGCAGGTACTTGCCAACTTTCAACTCTGTAGCTGTCGTAGTTTTATGGGAAAATGGACACATGTGTTTCCAAGTTGCCAAATATATAATAGATAAAGTAATTATTGTCAAAGTAATGTAAAGAAACATGAGTAATAAAGTAATGTAAAGAAACATGAGTAATAAAGTAATGTAAAGAAACATGAGTAATAAAGTAATTTTGTAAAGGTAATGTAAAGCAGTACGCATAGTCTATTCTCCCC
>NW_004797758.1:1819-3231 GCF_000002075.1 Aplysia californica
ATAACACACACACAAACTATAACACACACACAAACTATAACACACACGCACAAACTATAACACACACACAAACTATAACACACACACAAACTATAACACACACACACAAACTATAACACACACACAAACTATAACACACACACAAACTATAACACACACGCACAAACTATAACACACACGCACAAACTATAACACACACACACACAAACTATAACACACACACACACAAACTATAACACACACACGCACAAACTATAACACACACGCAGGCTTAAAGTCAACTGCATAATAACTATAAATGAACAGTAATATAAACAACAATAATATTAAGCTAGATACATACTCGTTATTCTGACTGTAACTCAATGCTATTCTGATGCATGCTCTAAGGTCATATGAATACTTGTATCACGATTGTTAAGATGGAAGAGTTTTGAAGGATGATGATAAAAATGACCTTCAGTTACCTGTTTCTTTCTTTGTTACAGATCAGAAGCCTAGGTCTTTTACTTCTGACAGATGTTTTTATTTGAGGGACCAAGGGATGTTTGCTGTCTAAAAAGATTGAATTTTGTTTTTTTAGAGTAAGCTGTTATGTACAATTCATCCGAGTAGGGGAATGTAGATGTTGAAATTTTACATGCTTTCCGTATTAGTCGATTAACGTTTTCTCTATCTTGTTGCCTTGTGTTCCCGGTCCATGCTGTCTTTGTTCCAGTCTTCTATCTCTCTCTCTCTCTCTCTATATATATATATATATATGTCCCACAGCGCGGGGAAATCAGGCGCTCGTCAAAACGACGAAATTGGAGAAACAGGCATTTTTCCGCTGGATTTGGAAATTTTTATTGAATTTTTATTGTTTGGCTCAACCTCTTTTATATAAAAACACATTTCCATGTGAATGTTAGCTATAAACGTTGATCAAAGGCAAAAATATGTCATTTTTTGGTTTTCAAGGATTGTGTGGGTATTGGAGTTACCAAACTTTGGCGCCATTTTCTCGCTAATTTTACCACTGAAACCAAGCGACCTCACCTGCTTCAAACGCAAATATCTCGACTTCTATTCAAGATAGAGGGTTATTTTTTCCGTTGAAAGCAAGGCAAATGAACAAACTTTCAGATGATACCAATATTGCAGATGCCCAGCAATTGACGAGCGCCTGATTCCACATCGTCGTGACACATATCAGGACAAAAAAACAAGCCTTCCCAGCGAGGAATCGAACCCCGATCTCCCACGTAATATTCACCACTGTAACTACCGATGACACATTTCCTTTATTACCAAAAATAAGTAGACAATAGACATGTGATGAAATAGTTACAACAACACAAATCTCAACGTGTGCCCCAAAGAACATGTACAGCAGAAGTGAAGTGACAGAGGTGGGGGTGTGGGGTGGGGGG
>NW_004797758.1:5311-6323 GCF_000002075.1 Aplysia californica
TGGGCAGTGCTACTAACTGAAGTGTCTTTAGGCCATTCCCTAAGGGGGACAATTAACATGTTCTTTTATGCACAGTCGAATAGTAAAAAGGCTGATTCATCAATGTCATGCTCATACTGTGCCGGAACAACATAGGGGGAACTGCTGCCTTTTCTTTCCTAATCTTTACTATCGTCATTTTTCCTCTACTCTACTTCTTTTGTATGTTTGTCACTCTCTTGTGAACCACTATTTCCGGGGTGCCTTGATAGTCGAAGCAGACTTTGTGCTGTTGAAGCTAGAGAAGTGAGCAGAGTAAGCCTGGTTCCCCGCTTGGGCTTTTTTGGCGTTGATATGACCTTATGAGGTTGCGAGCGCTGTAAAAGCCTCTACTAAAACAACAAAGGAGAAGACAGGACAATCTCTGTGTTACACATAGACGAAGTTTGAACTCGGAAGCGCTGACAACTGACACCATCAGGACAGCTTCTCCAAATGTTTCATCAAATTTCCAAAGCTATCTTGTCTCTTATTTTTCGTCCGTTGACTTTCATTTCTAATAAGTACAAACTGCCATACCTATGTAGTGGACAAATAATGACAGATTTGTAATATTACGACTACGAAATTAATCATGGACTCTGGAAATATGTACTATGGACAAATAGCATAAAGGAAGTTTTAAAAAACTCGAAATTCCCAACCAAAACACTGATTGTAACTTTATTTTCTTACTATCTTCAAAAAAGGCTCTATTTCAGTAAAGGTCGCCTATGGACGCACTTTGTGTAAAACAATAAAGCCATTCAGATAAAATATAATGGAGAAGATGTAGTTTGAAGTCGGAAAAATAAATATTTGAAAAAAAAAAATATTTTATTGCAAAAATTGCAAGTTAATAAAACCCACTTTACATAGCTTCTAAAATATAACTGATTGAAACGGGCGCTTGAACCTTCCGGGAAAATGGATGCAGGTTTCAAAAATGGTATTTAAAAATTGGATAGTCAAACTGGGTAGAAATAAGGAAATC
>NW_004797758.1:8371-9895 GCF_000002075.1 Aplysia californica
ACATCGGTGATCTGGTTCTCCTTTCATTCATCCAGTGTCAGATCTGCAACAGACATCGGTGATCATGGTTCTCCATTCATTCACCCATTGTCAGATCTACGACAGACATCGGTGATCATGGTTCTCCTTTCATTCCTTTGCTCGGATGCTCTTAAAAAAGCTACGTTTCCCTGATCTTTCCCTGTTACCCATTTGTTTAGGTTCCCTAAGTAGGTTGTTCTGGGCCTACCCCTGCCTCGTTTGCCTTCGATTCTGCCAGTGAGAGCTAGATGTTCAAGACCTTTATGTCTGCATTTCTTTTTCCTATACCCCCAAAATAAGGAATTCCCTCCCAAAAGAAAAGCGTGTCGTAACCTAAGAGAGAGTTTAAGAAAAGTCTGAAGACACCATATACGAGGCATTGTGGTGGAATCAGGCGCTAGTAAATGTTTGGGCATGTCATGTGCAGTTATTAGTATCATCTTAAATTTGGTTCATTTGTCTTGCTTTGAACTAAAAAAAATATCAATTTATCTTGAATGAAAGTCGAGATATTTTCGAATGAAGGAGGTGGGGGTCACCTGGTTTCAGAAGTAAAATTTGTGACAAAATGGCCTTCAGAGAGTAGATGTTTCCTTAGCTTGAGAGTCCGTGGAAACTGAAAACTTACATTAGCTGTGCTATGTGTGCCTTTAGTCAATGTTTCTCCAGTAAAATCCACACAGAAATGTGTTCTTTGATGGACATGAAAAGTGTAGAGCCGAAAAACAAAAATTCGATAAAAATTCACAAACCTGAGGAAAAATGCCAGTTTCTTCACTTTGATTATTTTGACGAGCCAGTAAATTGTGTATATTAGAATTTGTGCGGGTCTGGGAGCTGTGTGTGTGTGTGTGTGTGTGTGTGTGTGTGTGTGTTTGTTTGTTCGTTTGGTTGTTTGTTGTTGTTGTTGTTGTTGTTGTTGTTGTTGTTGTTGTTGCTGTTGTCCAATGGTCTGACAATGAGCCTTTTCTGTTATTTGATTCGTACATTGAGTGATAATGTTGCCTTGTACAGCGTTTACGAGCTTTCTATACTTCTAAGAATGCCGCTGTTAACTAAAATCAACAACAACCTCCATTTTCACATGGAAAAACACCTATTGCATCTCCCCTCGACACCTTGCTGTATTGGAGAACAGAACCAATAAACAGGAGTAAGTAAAAGATTATTTCAGAAGGTCAACAACACTCCTTTTTTCTTTCTGGTAAGTGTCTTACGGCGCTCGCAGCTGCATAAGGTCATATGAGCGCGCGGGACACATTGGTTGGAATTAATTGTGAATTTTGCCCGGGTGGCTGCTGAAGCCTACTCTTATCAATTTCAGACCACCAAGGGATCTTTAAAGAGTGCAACGTAAAAACACTTCCAACTCGTGTGAAAAATCCATGATTATTGCATCTAGACAAGGGAGAACTCAGTGAAGTTATAGATCTAGAAGTGCAAACGTGGGCTCGAGAAAGTAAGCTGGCTATACGGTCATAATAATAATAATAATAATAATAG
>NW_004797758.1:9995-12918 GCF_000002075.1 Aplysia californica
AGAGAGAGAGAGAGAGAGAGAGAGAGAGAGAGATAAAGGAAGGTAAGATGACGGAACAGCATGTAGGGTGCGGGTTGGAGTTATAAGTTTAGGAAAGGGTTAGATATCATCATCTTTCATCCAGTGCCAGATCTGCGACAGACATGGGCGATCATGGTTCTCCATTCATTCATCCAGTGTCAGATCTGCGGCAGACATCGGCGATCACGGTTCTCCATTCATTCATCCAGTGTCAGATCTGTGACAGACATAGGCGATCATGGTTCTCCATTTATTCATCCAGTGTCAGATCTGCGACAGACATCGGCGATCATGGTTCTCCTTTCATTCATCCAGTGTCAGATCTGCGACAGACATCGGCGATCATGGTTCTCCATTCATTCATCCAGTGTCAGATCTGCGACAGACATCGGCCATCATGGTTCTCCATTCATTCCTTTGCTCGGATGCTCTAAAAAAAGCTACGTTTCCCTGATCTTCCCCTGTTACCCATTTGTTTAGGATCCCTAAGTATGTTGTTCTGGGCCTACCCCTGCCTCGTTTGCCTTCAATTCAGTTAGTGACAGCTAGATGTTCAAGACCCGTATGTCTATTCAAGTGTCCCAAAAACTGCATTTGTCGTTTCCTGATTGTTTTAAGCACTGAGCGTCCTACGTGGGCTTCATCAAGCACTACCTCATTTGATTTCTTTTCCTTCCACGATACTCTCAGCAGTCTCCTAAGAAACCACATTTCTGTTGCTTCTATTTTTATTTTCACTGTCTTTAGTGATTGTCCAGCATTCACAGCCATATAGAAGGGTTGACCAAACATAGCATTTCAGAACTTTCATTTTGGTAGTCATTGAAATGATTCTATTTTTCAGGATTGGGCTCATTTTATTGAAACTAGCCTTAGCAATTCTCTTTTTTTATTTCTGTGGAAAATTTGGCGTCAGACGTTATCATATATCCTAGATATTTGAACTGTTGGGCTTGTTTGATCTTTTCACCTTTGCTAATGAGATTACAACTAGGATTTGCTGCTTTTTAAAAATATTACCATGCATTCTGTTTTCTTTACATTCAACAATAATCCTTTATGTTCACTTTCTTTTACAACAGTATCTAGAAGCATTTGAAGGTCCTTTTCTGAGTCTGCTTTTAAAACTGTGTCAACGACATAATATCTGATGTTATTAATATTTTCGCCATTCACTTTAAGACCTGGCATGTTTCTATGTTTCTAAGGATTGTTTCACTGTACATGTTAAAGAGGTCTGGTGACATAACACATCCTTGCCTCACTCCTCGCCTAATTTGCTTATATTCACTGTATTCTTCATTACAGCAGTGTTTTGGTCTCAGTACAAATTCCAGATAATTCTTAGATCTTTTTCACCTGTGTCTAGATTTTCCAGTATTTTAAATTAGCTCATCAAACTTTATCAAACGCTCTTGAAAAATCTAAGAAGCATAAATACAGATCTTTCTGTGCTTCAATACATCTTTCCATTAACATTGTTAAGATGAATATAGCATTTCTGGTGCCCTTGTCAGGAACAAAGCCGAATTGCGTTTTAGATATCTCTGGTCTTACACTGTTTCTCAATCTTCCCATTAGTACTCGCAATGTTAAGTGTCCGGGTTGTTCGTAAATTATCAACAGTTTAATCTCGAGAACGGAAACCGTTCGGAGAAATAGAGTTCAAGTTTATTTTCCCGAACGTTCAGGAAAATAGAACCGGCGCCTTAATAAAATTGTAACCTTACCTTGGTGCAAGCAACACAATCCATGAACATCACCAAATTTGGTATAATAATCCATTTAATCGAATTCACTGGCCACAAAAATAATTAATGTACGCAACAAATGAAATAATAAAAATAAACAATAGGCCTAAACAAAATAAAAAATGGGTAGGCTAAGCTTGAAATTATATTTTAAAAACATATTGTGCACTAGGCCGATATGCGCGAACTGAGTCTACAAAGCTCGGACAGCCCCGGCCGAACAACCCGGACACTTAACATTGTTAGTCCGGTTGACTCGACCACCCCACCACATCTCTCCTCATGCAAGAAGGGCTTCCCCTCGTTCCCGGAATAGACAAAAAACTTCTCTGCCTTCCGTTCCAGGTCATATGACGTAGTAATATAGCATCTGCGCATGTCTATTACTTGGACTTGCTCAGTTCTAAATACTACTTGATGGGCACGAAAATTTCAAGTCTCAAGTCCAAGTCCAAGTCTCAAGTCCAAGTCCAAGTTCAAGTCTCAAGTCCAAGTCTCAAGTCCAAGTCTCAAGTCCAAGTCTCAAGTCCAAGTCTCAAGTCCAAGTCCAAGTCCAAGTCCAAGTCTCAAGTCCAAGTCTCAAGTCCAAGTTCAAGTCCAAGTTCAAGTCTCAAGTCCAAGTCTCAAGTCCAAGTCTCAAGTCCAAGTCCAAGTCCAAGTCTCAAGTCCAAGTTCAAGTCTCAAGTCCAAGTCCAAGTCCAAGTCCAAGTCCAAGTTCAAGTCTCAAGTCCAAGTCTCAAGTCCAAGTTCAAGTCTCAAGTCCAAGTCTCAAGTCCAAGTCCAAGTCCAAGTCCAAGTCCCGCCCAGGCCTATTGTAGATAAATCTAGATCTAACTTAATTTTTTTTTTAGATCTAGAAAAAAAATCTAGATCTAGATCTACTGTCTACTGTCCACCCATTGCCATTGTGTTTATCTGGTGTGCTGCTACAATGTCTGGACGGAAAAAATAAATGTCCAAACGTCCTATACCCGACTCTAAGGGACAGCGAGACTGGGAGACTCTTGTGTTTGGTTGCCCATGGTGAGCGCGCTTTGCAGAGAAGTTTTTACGTTTTTACTAGATATCTAGATCTATAGCCTATGTACGGCATACCGTCACGTACGTCATACTGTCAGTTGGCACGCATTTGGCCTAAAATTGGACAACCA
>NW_004797758.1:13867-16221 GCF_000002075.1 Aplysia californica
TATTCATTCATTCATTCATTCATTCATTCATTCATTCATTCATTCATTCATTTATTCATTTATTTATTTATTTATTTATCTATTTATTTACTCAGGCATTTATTTAGGTTCCCAACTGAACATGGCGAGTCCAATAAGGATTAATGTGACTAAGTAAGAGCTATAATTGTAATAATATTGTGTGGCGTAGGTTCATCTTAGACACGTATTTCAAGGCACTCGGGAGCACGTGTGAAGATCGCAGCATCAAACAGAAGACTTTGTGAGAGCGGGCTAAAAATTCGTAGCTCAACTTATCCTCAAATAATATCTCTTTTACGGGGGGATCAATGTTATCCACTCCTTACACAGTAGTTTGTATCAATTTGTCTTAACGTAATCATATTTTCCCACAACAGTTGAAATTAGATTAAACCACTTTCTTCATAAAGTTATGTGAAATACTATAAATCTCCATCACGCGGAAAATGGGGTTGTTCACAGCACTTCCCGTTTCTCACACCCATTTTGTATACGCATATGGCTTACGTCACAGCTCACCAATGACACTTTTTATTGGCAAAGCTTGTTACAAGAAATTTAGTTTAAAGTGAACATAATTTTTGCACTAAACGCTCTCAAAACACGCGGTCAAAAAAAGACAGTGTCACGATGTGTTTTTTAAAGGGTCTTACTTTTTAAAACGCTATTGCCTCAGCTGTAAACTTTGTTAAACCTGTAGAAGCCACCCACTTGGATTTTTAAATAAGTATTTATACACGAAATTTCTAGAAAGCAGCTAACAGGTGAAAAAAATATTAATCTGTTAAGATAAAATTGATATAAGTTATTGTGCAAAAACTGGAGATTTTATGTTCGATAATTTAGGAAATATTTTATAACCAGTTGAGCCACGAATTTTGACTGCACTGTAATATTAGATCTATGTCTTTTTAAATTTAAGTGATTTTGCACGTTCAAATATGAATTTTTAAAAATTAATTGTTTAGTTACACAGGCATTCAACAAGAAAGGAAAGATGCCAACTCTTAACTCAAAATGGCGTCGGTGGACAGGAGATAGGTGGGCCGGGGACTGATGTGTCTTTAGTTCAAACCCGTCGTCAGGGTGTATTTTCCCTCATTACACATGATGTATTTTCCCTATGTATTTTCCCTCATTACACATGATGTATTTTCCCTATGTATTTTCCCTCATTCTACATGATGTATTTTCCCTCATTCTACATGACGTATCTTCCCTCATTCTACATGACGTATTTTCTCTCATTCTACATGATGTATCTTCCCTCATTCTACATTCTGCCAATGTTGAATCCTCGAGACCGGCACTACACATGATGTTCTAGTGTTATCCCTCACGTCATCTGGATAGGAATGGAACCTTATTATGATTTATTTATCGAGTTGGTGGTTTTTGTGTTGTTGTATTTTTGTCTTTGTTTTTATATTTTTTGTGTTGGCGGTTTTGTAAAGATAGTTTTTGTTTGTTTGTTTTTGTTTGTTTGTTTTGTTTGCTTTGTTTTTAACTTTGTTTCTTTTGTCTTACTTAATGGGTCTTTTTTGCGTTTTGATTTATTCCCTTAAAACTGTTGTGTTTTCTGGTTATAATTTTCAAAAATTGCCATGCATTTTGCTTCATTTACAAATAAAATCAACCCTTGACTTTCACTTTTTGTCACAACAGTATCAAGATGCAAATTGAAGGTCTTTTCTAATTCTGCAAATAGAATTTTGCCTTCAGTAAAGTAAAGTTGTTCCCGCATCCGATCTGGATATTGGGGAATGCCTTGTTACCTATATAATCGGCTAAAAATGTCTGGTGCCTTCAGCATGGGATGTTAATAGTGTAATGATATAATATATCTGTTCCATTAATTTTGAGACTTTGATTTTTCTTCTATTTTGTAAGGGTTATTTGGCTATATACAAGTATGTTAAAAAGGTCAGGTGACGGAACGCATTCCTGCTTCACTTCTCTTTTACATACATGTATAATTTATACATTAGCTGTACTCTCCCTCAGTTTATACAGTTACATTCTCGTCGCAGTGTATATTTTTAGATAATTTTTAAATCCTTCCCACCTATGTCTATTCCGTCCTTGTGAATTGTTCATTACATTAAACTTGGTTCCTGGCTTTTGATTCATCCAAGTAGTGTGACAATAAGTCTCTGAACTTCAATACAACTTACTGATTACATCGATGTTGTGAAAACCAACATTTCCGTTACCTGTGTAGGCACAGAGCCAACCTGTGTGTTATCTCTCTGTTCTAAAACTGTTACGGTTTTCTTTCTCCATTAGTACGAGCAGCATTTTTAAAAAAAAAAATTTATTTATTTATTTATTTA
>NW_004797758.1:17963-20825 GCF_000002075.1 Aplysia californica
AGGGGGGGGGTGTAGAGAGACAAGCTGCTCACACCTGCAAGAGGAACGCACGTTTTTCAACGTTCAAAAAGTCGCAAACTCTCCCTAGCAAAACTGGCGTCACTAACCATAGCAGAAGCCACCAGTCACGTGAATTCTAATGTCTTCTTTTTCTCTGTCAGGTCTGTAAGAAAAGATACAATGATATTTTCCCCTACAGATGTATCAGTCATCGCCAGACATTGACCAACGAACTACTAAAATATCACAAAGAAGTTATTTAAAACAGACATTGACCAACGAACTACTAAAAAATATCACAAAGAAGTTATTTAAAAGAGGCAAATATAATTAGAAAGGGTACAGATGTGGCTGGTATGCACAAATACTTCTTTGCAATCTCTGCGAACATTGGACGTGATTTCGCGTGGTCAGACCAATACTGCATCGGGTCTCTGCACCTGGGAACTTGTTTGTCTTGAAGGTACCGCCGGAACTGTAGCTGACCTTCTGTTTGGTTTGATCTGTGAGAAACTGATGCACCGACATCTTCGTCAAATTCCCGCCACAACTCGTCAATGGCGGACGCACAGGTGCCGAGTTTCAGTTCTGGTTCATCGTGTGGCGCTACTTGGTGCGATGCCGTTGTCTCAGTCACAAGTTCTCCCTGCGTTTGAGCAAAACTTGCAACGTCTTTGAACGGAATTGTCTTGTACCTCAGGTCGATCAGTGGAACGATCAGGGTAACGATCAGTGGAACGATCAGTGGAACGAGCAGTGGAACGAGCAGTGGAACGATCAGTGGAACGATCAGTGGAACGTTAGCAGTAGATCAGTGTAGCGTTAGCAGTCGATCAGTGTAGCGTTAGCAGTCGATCAGTGTAACGTTAGCAGTCGATCAGTGTAGCGTTAGCAGTCGATCAGTGTAGCGTTAGCAGTCGATCAGTGTAACGTTAGCAGTCGATCAGTGTAATGTTAGCAGTCGATCAGTGTAACGTTTCCAAAATGTGGAAGTTTCCCGCAAGCATGTGTTTTTCTAAGCACTTTGAAAGGGGGAGCGTTGATGTTGATGCCTGTGACGTAGAGATCTGGAGAGAGGGACGGCCATGCCAAGTGTGGTCGTTTTTTCAGCAGACATTGCCTCTGTGTCTTGCAGAAATGGTTTCAAAGATCAGATGGTTTCAGCAATCCTCTCAATGTCCTCATCAGATAGACACATTGTTTTTCCACCTATCTCCGAGAGTTGCCGTCACCGAGTCCTTTGGTTCAAGAATGCGCTGAGGCATTAGTAGTAATAGTAGCGTTGATTTCCAACGTGTGTCCACATCGCTGATCCGTTCATTGGCGGGAGACCTTGTTGAAGGTGGATGGCTCTGAGGCGGTCACTAGTTGAAGGTAGATGGCTTTGAGGCGGTCACTTGTTGAAGGCGGATGGCTTGGAGGCGGTCACTAGTTGAAGGTAGATGGCTTTGAGGCGGTCACTTGTTGAAGGCGGATGGCTTTGAGGCGGTCACTCGTTGAAGGTAGATGGCTTTGGGGCGGTCACTTTCAAGAACATTCCTGTGGAAGTACTCGACTATCTTCTTCACTTTCGTCTGCAGCTCTGTAACGCCTTCTGTCTCTTGAGTTGCCACACGTATAATCAAGTTGAGGGTGTGGGCAAAACACGGGAGGCGACTAATGCCCTTCATCCTCACCGCAGCCTTCATGATTGCTGCATTGTCAGAGATGATAGCAACAATTTTGTTGGTCAATGAACATTCTCCTATCAGCTCTGCGAGCTCAGCAGCAATGTTTTCTGAGGTGTGGTTGCTTGTCACGTGCACGTCCGAGACTACCTGAACTCGTGTCATTAGCGACATTCTGCACTGTCCCTGATTAAGAAAATCATGAGTTTGGGTTGAGGTCCAGATGTCCGATGTAGTTGACACGTATTCTGCCGACTGAAGACTTGCAATGAGTTTTCTTTTTCTCCCTCTCATATAGAGAGGGCAACATGTCTCTCACCACTGTTCGTGGTGACGACAACTCGTACTTTCCGTCCAGGCCACGTACAAAGTGTCTGTTGGAAGTTACATTTTTATATGGGAAAACATAATTTGTGGTGTTTTACGTGTCTTGATTGCAGTCTCGCATAATTTACACCTCACATTTCTCGTGGCTTCTATGGAGGGGAAACAGGCCCAAACGACACTGCTATGTGAAGATGACGACTTACCTTAACTTGCCTGTAGTGAGAGTGAGCCCTGAATGAAATGAGACACGTAAATAGCTGTTCTAGACCAAGCCTTTCAATTTTCTTCGTAGTTTAAAATTTTCGAGTAGTTTCAATATTCCATGACGCTTCGATTTTCCTCGTTGTCTGCTAATTCCTGGAAATGCGGTGGTGAGTAGTGGACATATCGAAATATCAATATATCGATGTTTTTCTCACTGCTTTGTTACGACGTCGATATGTGTAAAAAATATCGGCATATCGAGATTTCGATTTCGATATGCCCACAACTAGTGATGGCAGTCAGGCGTAACCGTTGTCCATGATTTCCCAAGTTATCCTAGCCGAGTTGATTTATTGGATTGATGAAGGATAGCTGCAGATTCAAACAATGACGAGGGGCAGCTGCAAAGTTCGTGTTTAAAATCTGTGTTGTCTTCATATTTTGAAATTGCAGCTGTCACTAATCTCTGAAACAACAACTGAGAATCAATAGTCACAGGGTCGTGGTTACTCTATAGAGCTGTCTTTGCAGCTGTCACAAATCTCTGAAACAACAACTGAGAATCAATAGTCACAGGGTCGTGGTTACTCTATAGAGCTGTCTTTGCAGCTGTCACAAATCTCTGAAACAACAACTGAGAATCAATAGTCACAGGGTCGTGGTT
>NW_004797758.1:20925-22239 GCF_000002075.1 Aplysia californica
ATTATCATATAGTTATTGTTATTATTATTAATATTATTATTATTATTAGTTGATGATTCAGTGCCCCTTGGTCTCAGCTGAGGTAACTACAAACATGTTGTTCTATTTTTGTCTTGCGGACCTGGCAAATGTCGGGAGCAAAAGTGTACAGAATTGTGGAGTTTGAACTGACGGGGACAGAAACTAGGGCCGAGCTCTGGCAAGTCTGAGAATGTTTCTTCAAGTTCCAGGTCTGGAACCAACATTTTTTAAAATATATTTTTGAGCGCGCGGGACACATACATTTTCAGTTGGTAGGAAATTAAAAAATGTTGCCCGGGTGGAGGCCGAAGCCTGCTCTAATCGATTTTAGTCCACCAAGGGATCTTTAACGTGCGCACCCTGCACGAGGGACCTCCGAATTTTTCGCCCTCTGCCCTTGTCCGAGAAGGCTAGGTGTAGATCTTTCCTACCAGAAGATCAGGGGTGTGGCAGAAAGACAGCAGTAAAAAAGAGCAAAGGAGTCGCAGTAGAAAGGCTGCAGAAAGAGTCAGGAGCCTAGAAGAGGGGGCAAAGGAGGTGAGGGGGGTGGGGGCAGAAAGTGGAGACGAAAGCAGACTACAGAACATTGCTTGAGAGCAGGAAAGGAGGTGACAGGAGACAATTTTTAGAAGAAAAAATTTCGGTCGCTACCCGGATTCGAACCCGGGACTTTTGAATGAGAGGCAAACACCTTAACCTCTAGGCCACGAGAGCCCCCATGGAATAGTTTGGCCACCTGTTACGTATGTCACCTAGCTAGCCAGTCTCGAGAGCCTATAACAAGAAGCACTCAGGCTATAAAAGAAGAGGTAGACCACGCAAAATGGATTGAGGGCGTCTAAGAAACCCTGAGAAACTACAACATCTCTACTGAAAGAGCTGCAGAGACAGGCTACTACAGAATTGGGGCAGTATTGGGAGGGGGGAGTGAGGGTGGGAAAAGGGTAGGGATGGGGGGTATGCCCAAAAATAATTGGGAGTTTGTGGATGCAGTGTGGTGGGTTCTTTTAAATCGGAGAAACGGGGTTGGGTGGGGGTCGGTGGGAGGAGGGACCATGCCCATTCGAGGTTTGACGTTTTTTTTGTTTTGTCTTTGTTTTTTGTTTTTTTTTGGGGGAGAATGAAGTGGAGGGAATGAAGAAGACAGAAGAAGAGGTCCCCACTTGACGAGTCCTCCCACCGAGGTCTCACATCTGACAGGGCCCGGGATCTCCGCCCTTTGCCCCGACTATCAAATGTCCCTAGCTCCAGGTCTAACAGAGCCTCAAATACCCCTCCCCCTCGCCCCCTCCA
>NW_004797758.1:22339-23706 GCF_000002075.1 Aplysia californica
TGACCAAGCTGGCGTTGACCAAGCTGGCATTGACCAAGCTGGCGTTGACCAAGCTGGCATTGACCAAGCTGGCATTGACCAAGGCATTGTCCAAGCTGGCATTGACCAAGCTGGCGTTGACCAAGCTGGCATTGACAGAAGCCACGTTGCTGTCTGTGATTTGATGATTCCCCTGCCACTTGTCAGCCCCCCGGTTGATTTGACACTTTGCATTCATATTTGCTCAATGGCTAAATCTGAGGAAAGTCCTGTCTTAAAGTTAAAACGATCACTTCGCCGAAATACGGGATGGCCGTCCACAAAGCTCTTATAGATATGAGGGTGAGTCTCTTCTAGCCTGTTCATCATCTGGAGGTACAAGAACGCTAATTGTGTGTATAAATTGTAATGGTGTCCTGCCTGCACCTAGATAGGGTAACATTTGGTGAACAGTAGAAATATGTAAAAGCCAGTTAACCGCTCTCTCTGCTTTTAGGAACATCTTTAAGATGTCAACCATTGCCATTATTATATTGAAGCCACACTTTGCTCGTTCTACTGATGAGAGTACTTGTGTGATCTTCGACTTTCCTAGCTTGACCAAGAAGAAATTCATTGCCCTTCAGATCATTGACAGACAACTTTACTCGTTTGCCGTAACTTGCTTGTATAAAATTAATAAAACTTCTAGATCTAAGTCTTTATTCGATGTCGGTGAATGAGGTGTTGCAGCATCGACGTTTTGAAAAACATCTGGTTGAGAGTAATTTTCACTTGAAGCTTTCATGGCTAGACTGAACATCTTCGACTTTTGGTATTTCATCTTCATAAATCTGACTTGTGCATGCTTGATATCCCGGAATCAAAACGTCTAATGTCTTTGAAAGAAGCAGTGCATTCAATGTAACACGACACTGACAGTTCAGACAGCATTGGGGGCGTAGATCGACAGACAGCATGTCATGAAGTCCTGTCCCTTTCATAAGATGCTCAATGCACACCAGGTAGCTCATTGAAATACGAAATTTTAATGGTCCTAGACGCAGCCAAATGGTGCGTGGGTCACTGGTTTCAGGCTCGCCTTCAATGATTGTCAACGCTTTCCACCACAAAGGTTGGTCAGATGTTATAAATGGTGGTGTTGTGTTGTTTTGACTGTTTGGAGAGAAATATCAATGGTGAATAAATGCTAGTACATGTAGTGTCACTTGGATTTATACCTATCATAGGGAGACATACAGGAGATGGCTGACCGGGACACACACACACACACACACACACACACACACACACACATACACTCACACACACTCACACACACACACTCACACAGACACACTCACATACACACATACACACACATACACTCACACACACACACTCACATA
>NW_004797758.1:24089-25710 GCF_000002075.1 Aplysia californica
CACCCCCAACAACAACCCACACCCACAACAACAACCCCAAAACAAACAAAAAACAAAAATAAAAAATGAAAACAAAAACTTGTTGAATACTATTACTAGACACAGCTCAACGTTTCGCCTCTTGGGCTTCCTCAGGAGCAACTGAGAGAAAAACGAAATGGGCGCTGTATACTACTAGCATGGAAATGGGCCTAACAAAGAGGATCATCATCATCATCATCATCATCATCATCATCAATTCGAATGGAGATATTTGGACGAGTGGAGGTGCCTCTAAGTATAACGACAATGGAGCCGAAAAAGAACCCCGCTCTCGCTCGAAGATTTCTTCGTGGAGTCCACAAGGCCCATTCAGGAACACGGTTGCCACTTTTCCGCTTTTTTCCGGTATTTTGATCCTGATCCGCTATTCCGTTATTGAGATCGAGATAGAATCTACAGTTGAAAAAAACAAGAAAAAATGAGGTTTCAAAAATTGATATTCATAATGTTAGCGAGGTCGTGGCGCGTGCGTTATCAGCTATTTTCTAAAAAGTTGAGTGGCATCCCTGAAGGAAAAAAAATTAATTAATTACCATCATCTTTGTCTTTCTCGCCCGACATCAGGGTATAGGCCGCGAGCAAAGGCGTTCCACCTTCCCCTATCCTGGGCTAGCCTCTTCAACTTCTTCCTTGTCTTTCCATTTTTCTGCATGTCATTCTGCGTGACTCTTTGAGTCTTTCTACAGGTTCCGTGTGGCCTTCCCCTTGATTTTTCCAATCAAACATCTTCCCTCCTCATCTTTCCTCCTTCCCCCCTCATCTCTCTTCATTCCCTCCTCATCTCTTCTCATCTCTCCTCCTTCCCCCCTCATCTCTCCTCCTTCCCTCCTTATCTCTCCTCCTTCCCTCCTCATCTCTCTTCCTTCCCCCCTCATCTCTCCTCCGTGGGTGGTTGGCGGGTGCTCTGGTGTGGTTTGCTTCTTCTTTCCTATCAAACATCTATCGTATTTGTTACTCTCTTGTAACACCTGTAATCTTCTGGCGCTCATATGACCTTATGCAGTAGCGAGTGCCGTAAAACTCTTACTAAAAAACTAAAATCTCTCCTCCTTCTTATCTTCGTGCGTTATATACGGGGAGCCCACTACTGGTGGGATCGGCCGATCGCTCGACTCGGTTGTCTCAAAATGAAAAACAAACGTGTTTGTTTTCAATTTCAGGCGACCGAGTCGGGCGATCGGCCCGATCCAGCCGTAGTGGGCACTTGGGCACCCGGTGCTAACGTGCAACACACACTGGGTTCACCTTCGCCTCCCCCTTTTTTTGCGGGGGGAGGGGGGGGGGTTACCTATACGCCTCGCCTCCCAAAATTTGGGGGCGAATGTTGTTTATAATCAACAACAAATCTGTCCCTGTCATTTTATGCAAGAAAAATTTTGAAATTCTGCAAACTGAGCCCAAAAATGTGAAATTATGTGATTCTGTTAATTTTAGCAAAGAATGATAAAGGAAAATAATCAGAAATTATATAAAAATATGATGAAATTTTTCCTAAATTATGCGGGGTGTATAAAACCACAGGGAAAGACAAATGAATTGCGCGCGCTGCAGTGGGTCCGTCTCTCATTCCTTTCGCTCT
>NW_004797758.1:26658-27780 GCF_000002075.1 Aplysia californica
GTGAGTTGAAGAAAATGTTGGTCGTTGAAGGAGAAGTTGTTTAGTGTAAGGACTAGTTCCAGGAGTTGACAAATTTCTCTAATTTGACATGGGGTGTATGTGGTGAGGCTAGCGAGAGCAAAGCGGCAGGCTTCGACTCCTTCTTTGTGTGGGATGTTATTGTACATGTCTACCACGTCTATGGCCAAAACGTTGCTGTTGTTTGTCATTTGCCTTTTTTCATTCAGTGTTTTCATTTTTTGAAGGACATGTAAGTTGTCCTTGACCCAATGGTTGCCGCAGAAGTCGGGGACGAGGAGTTTAAAGATGCTGTCTAGCCAGTAGGAGGCTCTAGTGGTAGGGCCTCTGATTTGTGAAATGATACCCCTAAAAGGAGGAAGTATAGAGCCTTGTTTTTGGATTTGTGGATCTTAGGGAGGCCATCATCATCATCATCATCATCATCATCATCATCATCATCATCATCATCATCATCATCATCATCATCATCATGATGCGACTAAACAAGTCCCCTTTTTGTTGTTTCGTTTTCCTAGAAAACAACAATTTGTACCTTGTCAATACATTTTTACGTAAAATACAAATATCGGCACCAAAATCAGGACACGGGATTAAAAATAAAGAAAAGAAAGAAAAGAAAGGAAAGAAAGGAAAGAAAGGAAAGAAAGGAAAGAAAGGAAAGAAAGGAAAGAAAGGAAAGAAAGGAAAGAAAGGAAAGAAAGGAAAGAAAGGAAAGCCAACGATTCCCTTGTGGGGTCCAAACTGAGGCTGATCTCAGACTCAGGACTGCTGTAAGGCCACACTGGGGCTCCTCTCAGACTCAGGACTGCTGTAAGGCCACACTGGGGCTCCTCTCAGACTCAGGACTGCTGTAAGGCCACACTGGGGCTCCTCTCAGACTCAGGACTGCTGTAAGTGTACATGTGGTGGAAGGCCAATTCACAAGGGGTTTTGTTTTCTCTTGAAAAAGGGGCTTGGGTGGTGTAAGAAGGGTTTTTATTTTTGGTTTGTTTGTTTGTTTGTTGTTTTTTTTTCTTAGCTTTCTTTTTGTTTGCTGATTTTGTGCAAGAGTAAACTAAACGAAATATTCTGTAAGTAAGACGATGAAGACCGAGTGCCGTG
>NW_004797758.1:28321-29666 GCF_000002075.1 Aplysia californica
GTGAACTGTGAACTGAGAACGGTGAACTGAGAACGGTGACCTCAAACTCTCCGGGTGGGTGGAGATCGGAGGAAGTGGTGGGCAAAGTCCGGATAACCGGTTACTTCTCAATGAAACACTATCCGAATTCAGACTCTTGAACTCGCTTTCCTAACCCGTTTGCCGAAGTGAGTTCACCCATTTATTATTTATTTGTTGAAGTGGTTCTAATCCATTTGTCGAAGTGGTTCCAACCCATTTGCCGAAGCGGATCATAACGCGTTTAATAGGTGAACTAACACATTATCCGAATTTCGCTAAAGCGACTCATTGCCCAGCCCAAACGGCAGAGGACCAGACGACGAAGCCAGTCGTTCCCTCCCAGTCCTCACAACTTTCTGCTCTATAAATGTCTCAGTCTCAGCTCCGGTGCGGTGCGGTACGGTGCGCTTGTTGTGGTGCGGTGCGCTTGTGGTGCAGGGTAGGGGTAGATCTCGCCGGGAACAAGAACTAGGCCAAGAATAGATTAATACAGTGTATCTGGCTTCAACTTCAGCAGTCTCTGGAATCTAGATCTAGACTGCCTACTCCATTCATAACTTTATATTATGGAAAGTCCCAGATTCGACGATTGATGATTGTGACTGATACAGAGACTGTAACAGAGATTGTAATTGGGACTGATACTGTGATACTGTGATTGAAACTGAGATTGTGATCAGATAAGAAGAGATAGGATTAGATAGTCTAGATCTAAATATCTAGATCTAGATCTAGATCAAGTCAACTTTGAGATCGGTCCACGAGTGAGATTTTCAGACGACTCACTGTGTGTGTGAGTGAGTGTGTGTGAGTGTGTGTGTGTGTGTGTGTGTGTGTGAGTGTGTGTGTGTGGATCGTGGCTCGGGGGTTTGATCCCGGGCTCTCGGACACTTGATCATGGGAGGATTCCGCGAGTTTTGTGGCAACAGCTCTATCTTTGTGAGTAGCGCACCGCTTTGTCACTTTGTTGGTGGTCTTTGCTTTGATTTTTGCTTTTTTGTTTGTTTTAGTTTTAGTTTTTCCTCTCACGGCACTGTGCGAGATTTGCATGATTCAAGGTGCCTTCTTGTTTTCAGTTGTACCAGATAGCCCGATCTGTGGGTGCTTGGAGGGTGTCACTGGTAGATTCTAGGTCCTAGAATCTAGATCTAGGCCTACATATTTTCTGACAGGACTTTAAAAAAAAGGCTGCCATTATAATATAACGTTTTATCTTTTTCCCCACCACCCTGAGGGGGGTTAAAAATATTTTAATCCCCCCCCCCTCTCCCCGCCCTGGGTGGAAATACAATTTTCTCTGTGGGAATATATATATATTTTACTC
>NW_004797758.1:32285-33507 GCF_000002075.1 Aplysia californica
ACACTCACACACACACTCACACTCACACACACACTCACACTCACACACTCACTCACACACACACACACACACACTCTCTCTCACACACACACACACACTGTCACTCACACGCACTTGCACACGCACACTCACACTCACATGCACTTGCACACACTCACACTCACGCTCACACTCACACTCATGCGCACACTCACAACTCACAGCGCCGATCGATCCTCACTCACAGTCTGTGACACCGGTGTCGTGCGCGTGCGGTGCGGGGCGGTGCGGGGGTGAGTAGCTGCACGCGCACGCGAGATAGAACCGCCATAGAAGTGTGCAGAGCGCCACATGGGGCGAGGGTAAGGGAGACCCGCTCAACAGATGGCGCTACCAACTTCTTTTTCTTTATACAGATTTTTTGTAAGTGTTTTACGTCGCTCGCAACTGCATAAGGTCATATGAGCACGCGGGACACACTTCAGTTGGAAGAAAATAATTTTGAAATTTGCCCGGGTGGCGACCGGAGCCTATTATCAGTTTTAGACCACCAAGGGATCTTTAACGTGCGCAACTTGCACACGAGTCTTCCGCAAATTTTCCCCCTTGTCCGAGAAAGCTAGGTGTAGATCTTTCCTACCATAAGATCAGGGGTGTGGCTGAAAGACGACAGTGAGAAGGAGACAAGGAGTAGCAGTAGAAAAGCTACAGAAAGAGTCAGGAGCCCAGAGGAGGAGGGGGCAAAGGAGGTGAGGGGGTGGGGGAAGGAAGTGGAGACGAAAGCAGATGACAGAATATTGCAAGAAAAAAGGAAAGAAGGTGGAAGGAGACAATTTTAGAGAATAAAATTTTCCGTCTCTATCCGAATTCGAACCCGGGACCTTTGAAGGAGAGGCGAACGCCTTAACCTGTAGGCCACGAGAGCCCCCTGAAGAGATCCCTCTACTTTTACTATTCCACAATACGTGAGTAACTAACACAGACGGGATATCTCTCAGGGTGTCTCTGTCTTTCCCCTTTAGGTCTTGTAAGGTTTTACGGCGCTCGCAACTGTATAAGGTCATATGAGCGCCAAGGAGTGGATGTCAACAGAGAAGTCCAAACGGGAACCCTTAACATCACGTGACGAGACAGGCAGAGAAATGAAGAAGTAAGAGCAGCTATCGGCACTGAGTCCTGCCTGCATTACATAGAAAGACAGAATGAAATGGTTTGGCCACCTGTTACGTATGTCACATGGCCA
>NW_004797758.1:34908-39561 GCF_000002075.1 Aplysia californica
CTTTCTCACCCTACATCAGGGTATAGGTGAACAGACACTTTCTCACCCTACATCAGGGTATAGGTGAACAGACACTTTCTCACCCTACATCAGGGTATAGGTGAACAGACACTTTCTCACCTTACAATAGGGTATAGGTGAACCAACAGACACTTTCTCACCCTACATCAGGGTATCATCATCATCCGATGCCTTGCCGACTGGCGTGGGCGATCATGGACCTTCACTTCACTGTGTCTTGGCTTGCAGCAATGGTGTCTGTTGTTCTTGCTGCTCCTAGCCATGTTGTCATCTTGTCCAGTATCTTTTCCCTCTGTCTGTCTCTGCCTCTCTTTCCATCTGTGTATAGGTGAACCAACGCACACCTCCCACCCTGTTGTATCCTTGACATCTCGCCTTATCCAAGTGCCTGGTCTGAGAAGGACAGTAACATTGTCAGTCTATGGTGCATGTTTTCTAACCACTTCATCTAATTGACGTGATAGAAGTAGTTAGTCAACCACTGATGTGGTTTGGTTCCATGTGTAATACATTTTTGAGCAAGCAGGTTAGAGTAAAGAGAAGCACAAATAGACACACTAAATGTCAATTAGTGCGTGTCGAAAGAAGCACAAATAGACACAATAAATGTCAATTGGTGTGTGTCAAAAGAAGCCTATCGACATAGTGATGGTCATTCTGGGCTGGGGAAAAGTAAGATAGAGATAGACCGAGACAAAGGGGGAGGAGGGAGGGAGCTGGGACCTGCCAGTGACACCCTACAACCACCCGTGGTGCGGCACAAGTGTGGGGCCACAGTCAATGCACGTGAGCCGCTCACACCTACACATTATGATGCGCGCGCACGCGGGTTGGTGAATGTGCTCACCTTCTGAGGTGTGTAGGGGAGAGTAGTGTGTAGTGTGTAGTGTGTAGTGTGTAATGTGTAAAGAAGTCCCGTATAGTGGAGAGTAGTGTGTAGTGTGTAGTGTGTAGTGTGTAGTGTGTAAAGAACTCCTGTGTAGGAGAGAGTGGTGTGTAGTGTGTAGTGTGTAGTGTGTAGTGTGTGGTGTGTAGTGTGTAGTGTGTAGTGTGTAGTGTGTAATGTGTAAAGAACTCCTGTGTAGGGGGGGAGTGGTGTGTAGTGTGTAGTGTGTAGTGTGTAGTGTGTAAAGAACTCCTGTGTAGGGGGAGTGGTGTGTAGTGTGTAGTGTGTAGTGTGTAGTGTGTAGTGTGTAAAAAACTCCTGTGTAGGGAGAAGTGGTGTGTAGTGTGTAGTGTGTAGTGTGTAAAGAACTCCCTCAGATGTGATGTGTGTGTGGCTCAGTCGGCCGTTTGCTAGGTCAGGGAAACACTCGGGGTAGTGAGGACGTGAGTATTTATTGTACGGAAACAACGGATTGCTAAATATTCAAGATAATACCACTATATATATATATATTATATATATATTATACACCCTTGGGAGAAACGTTTTCGGACTGAGATGATCATACTTAAAGTCTGAGTACACTGTGTATAGCTAGAATGTCATTGTGGAAGTCTGAGTACACTGTGTGTAAGCTATAATGTCATTGTGGAAGTCTGAGTACACTGTGTGTAGCTAGAATGTCATTGTGGAAGTCTGAGTACACTGTGTGTAAGCTATAATGTCATTGTGGAAGTCTGAGTACACTGTGTGTAGCTATAATGTTATACATAAAGTCTGAATACACTGTGTGTAGTTATAATGTCATTGTGGAAGTCTGAGTACACTGTGTATAGCTATAATGTCATAGTGGAAGTCTGAGTACACTGTGTGTAGCTATAATGTCATAGTGGAAGTCTGAGTACACTGTGTGTAAGCTAGAATGTCATAGTGGAAGTCTGAGTACACTGTGTGTAAGCTAGAATGTCATACATACAGTCTGAGTACACTGTGTGTAAGCTAGAATATCATTGTGGAATTCTAAAAAGGAAGTTTTGTTTTGCCTCCTTTAGACATCGGTCGTCTGCTTGCTGCTATCTGGCGGCTTGATATAGCAATGTCACGTGACACAGTTTTTGGAAATGACCAGTGCTGTTCTAACTGAACGCTGACAAAAAAACAACGAACAAAATAGCAACAACAACAACAACAACAACAACAACAAAGAACTCTCGTGATTCATCACCATGGATACCTCGTGGACTTCTGGTGGTGGTAGTGTTGTTCGCAGTGTTGGTGGTGACAATAGTGGTGATAGTAGTGGTGGGGATGGTGGTAGTAGTAATGCTCTTGTTGTTCGTATTAGTGGTGGTTGTGGTGGTGGAGGTGGTGGTGGTGGAGGTGGTGGTGGTGGAGGTGGTGGTGGTGGAGGTGGTGATGGTGGAGGTGGAGGTGGTGACAGCAGTGCCCTTGTTGTCCGTGGTGGTGGTGCTGTTGTTGCTGTTGCTGTAAGTGGTGATGGCGTGGGCGGGGAGCCGGCGGGCCTGCTGTCCTGTCTCACGTGCTACCTGTGTGGCCAGCTGTTCCAACGACCGCGTGTCCTCCCCTGTGGACACACCTTCTGCAGTGAGTGTCTGGCCAAGGTCAAGGACGAGATACTGCACAAGGGCAAGGTGACCAGGGAGCAGCACAGAGAGAGAGACGACTTCCTGTCCACCAGCAACGGGAGGTCAGCCGGCAGAGATGACGTCACACCGTCCACGTCACTGGTCAGTCCAGACTCCGCTCAGAGCCCGCCAGTGGCTGGTGCCCAGGTCTCTGCCTCCTCCTCCCCACACCCGGCAGACTGGTCCAGCAATGTGGACTACATCCCGTCCTGTGATGACGTCAGCTGCTACCGCCCACAACTGACCACCAGGGCGGGGAGTCCGGCCACTGGACGGCGAGCGGTGACCAGAGGCTCCACACACCAGCACCACCAAAACCACAACCACCACAACCACCACAACCACCACAACCACCACAACAACAACAACAACCATCAGCTCTCCAAGGGGCTGACAAGAAGCAGCACGTTCACCTCTCAAAGACCTCTCTTCGTGGAACGGAGCCCGTCTCGCTACAGCGCCCCGGCGGGTGTGGGGGGAACCCCCAGGCTCTGTTCGCAATGCGGGGGTTCCGCAACCATGCCGCGACGCTCCAAATCGGCGCACCGTTCCTCCCCCTCCTCCTCCTCCACCTCCCCGGGGTCAAGGACGGAGAGCAAATCTAGGTCATCGTCTGCCCCTCGTTGGGACAGCAGCCCCCAGAAGTCAGCGTCCTCCTGCCACCACCCGTCCCCGCCCCCCGCTTGCTCGTCTGACCACAGACATGGACGGGAGATGGACCAGTTCGTGTGCCCACTGCCGGACTGTGGCTACTCCCTGAGGGTCATGAACCTGGCGCGCTGGTCTCCGAGGAACCGGACAGTGGCGGACGTGGTGGGGGCGTGGCGGAGACAGTGTCTGAGCCGGAAGGTGACTGCTCTCTCTCTCTCTGTCTCTCTCTCTCTCTGTCTCTCTCTCTCTCTCTGTCTCTCTCTCTCTCTGTCTCTCTCTCTCTTTTTTTTTAAAAATACAAACCCCCGGTTTACCCGTATAGGTCTACTCCAGCCCTCCTTTCCGAAATAGGTTGACCAACTAAGCACACCCTGGGTCTCCACAGAGACCAATATATAGGGGGTGACCATGGCCTCGTGCGCTTATGATTATATTTTAGCTTATTTTAACATATCCACTGCTGTGTGGGCGCATAAAATATTATGATATTATCCGCCTATATTCTCCCAAACTGGTTCACTGCCACTTTTTATGTTTTTTTAGTTGTTTTATTTAGCTTTTTTTTTTGGGGGGGGGTTTAGGTTTGTTTGGTTTTGTTGTTGTTGTTGTTTTGTATGCAAACTGTAGTTGCGACTTGTACAACACCTATTCTTAATAAGGAATAAGGGGAAAGACGATGGTGTGGCTTTGTCTAAATCTCTGTTGAATCAACATCATTATATCCCCTCTATACAAGCATAAATGGAAACACCTCAGAACTAATAGCCTTACGAGGGGGTTTGGAGAGGGTTGGGGGGGGGGGCTGATGAGGGGCTGGAGTAGACCTTTGCCGATGTACCAAAGACGTGTACCGTGACGTCACAAGGTATTGCGTCGCTCTTGGTTGCGTTCCTTTGGTTACTTCAATCCTTTCAGCTGTCTGGCTACCGTGATGTCCTTGGGGGTCACAGCCTTTTTCTTGCGTTGAGTTCCACATTTCTTCGCGGCCCCAAACATGTCCACGATCCAGGACTCCGCTGACTCCTTGGGTTTGAAAGAAAAAAATGATTGTGTATAGTTGTTGTTGCTGCTGTTGCTGCTCTTTCTGCTGTTGTAGCTGTTGTTGTTGTTGTTGTTGTTTCTGCTGTTGTTGTTGTTGTTGTTGTTGTTTCTGCTGTTGTAGCCGTTGTTGTTGTTGTTGTTGTTGTTGTTGTTGTTGTTGTTGTTGTTGTTGCTGTTGTCATTGTAAGTGGTGGTGGTGGTTTTCGTTTCTGCTTATCTAAGGTTGTTGTTTTTTCGTTGAGGGGGGTGGGGGGTGGGGAGAAATGGTTCGTTATCACCCTTAAGTACAAACTCATTCAGAGTTAGATATGCAAATAAAGAGCTGGCATAAACACACATGCACACACACACACACACACACACACATACACACACACACACACACACACACACAAACACACATACACA
>NW_004797758.1:41108-41582 GCF_000002075.1 Aplysia californica
CCCTCCAATACCCCAGGACTCGAGCACTCAGACGGACATCAGCGGCCATCAGTCTGTGCTAGTGACTATCCCCCGCTCCCTGGTGCCCGGCGTGACGGAGCGGTCAGTGTGGCCCCAGAGCAGACGCCGGCGCCACTCCTCCCTGGTCGACTCCGCCCTCAGCCACGCCGTCAGCATGGACAGCCTGGAGAGAGGCTACGTGCCCAGAGGTCACTTCTCCTGGAGGTCTTACGCCGCTATGGTGGGAATGAACATCCTGCACCAGATCGTCAACTTGTAGACTACAGTATAGTCGTGAATCTGTGAACTACAGTATAGTCGTGAAACTGTGAACTACAGTATAGTCGTGAATCTGTGAACTACAGTATAGTCACAACTACAGTCTAGTCGTGAATCTGTGAACTACAGTATAGTCACAACTACAGTCTAGTCGTGAATCTGTGAACTACAGTATAGTCACAACTACAGTCTAGT
>NW_004797758.1:41682-42756 GCF_000002075.1 Aplysia californica
ATATTATATTGATATTATAATGATTGTTTCCCGATGCATCGTGGGTCAAAAATAGTTATAGGTTACATGTTTCCAAAAAGTCTGCACTGTTCCAAGAAAGTGCCGAATTTACAAAAAGCCGGGGATCGTCGGTCCAGTTGAAAATTGGAAAAAAGAAAACTTGATTGTTTTTTTCATAACCTAAGCTCTTATACTCTGATTGTTTATAATAATGTGATATTTTACACTCTCTATTAAAATTCAATATTCAAAGCACATTCACAGAAGCGGAGGCTCAAAGCAGGGCTTACTTAAGTAATATTATTATCATTACGACCCTTACAGTTCGCAGTGCCAAGTTGTTCTAATCAGCAATGTTTTGATCAACCCGTTCACAGTTCTTCAGCACAGTCATACCTATTTCTGTCAGCGCCTGCCTTCTGGGATCGATGGTTGGTTGACTTTATCGGAAACAATTTCCATTACGCGTGTTACTATAATTAGACTAGATCGAAGCCCGCGGACGATATTGCAAAGAAAGATTCTCGCCCTTACACGTTTTAAAGCGACAAAATATTGCTATCGCGGATACTATTATTATTATAGTCAAACATAATATTATTACAGATCGCAAGCAAAGGCGCAGAATGGAAGCACTTGAACACACTGGTAGCGTGTGTACGGGTTTGCATGAGTGTCTGTGTGTGGGTGTGAGGATGGGTTAGACGTAGCAAGCACAAAAGGCTTACACATTGGCTAGTTAATTCTCTATTAGTACAACATGTTTTCTATTTCTTTAGCTGTCCTTGACACGATGCAAGACCGATAATGATACTTTATTTTAGTGGAAACACTGCAAGTGCGGCAAGTTGTAAGCATAACCTCGCAAACACTTCAAGGTTCTTGAACAGGGCATGGCCTTCAAAATAATATGAGAGCTGTGGGTACTTTGAAGAGAACAAAAAAAGTTCACCTAATCCTTAATGCCAATCAATAATAATTTTTCGAGCAAAGAGGAGCACAACAACTCGACTAAGACCATTTAGTGTGCGAAAAAAGCAGGATAAACAGAATAGAGAAGGGGGGGGGCGGTTA
>NW_004797758.1:42856-44707 GCF_000002075.1 Aplysia californica
TAGTCACAACTACAGTCTAGTCGTGAATCTGTGAACTACAGTATAGTCACAACTACAGTCTAGTCGTGAATCTGTGAACTACAGTATAGTCACAACTACAGTCTAGTCGTGAATCTATGAACTACAGTATAGTCACAACTACAGTCTAGTCGTGAATCTGTGAACTACAGTATAGTATGCATGAACATCTTGCACCAGATCGTTAATCCGTAGACCACAGTATAGTCGTTAACTTGTAGACCACAGTATAGTCGTCAACTTGTAGACCACATCATAGCCGTGAAAGTGTAGACTACAGTATAGTCACAACTACAGTATAGTCGTGAAACTGTAAACTACAGTAGAGTCAACATAGTACGCTGTCATGGTGGGTATGAACACCTTGCTTCAGATCGTTAATCTGTCAACTACAGTATAGTCGTCGATCTGTGAATCTGTCAACTACAGTATAGTCGTCGATCTGTGAACTACAGTATAGTTGTTAATCTGTGAATCTGTGAACTACAGTATAGTCGTCAATCTGTGAATCTGTCAACTACAGTATAGTCGTCGATCTGTGAATCTGTCAACTACAGTATAGTCGTCGATCTGTGAACTACAGTATAGTTGTTAATCTGTGAATCTGTGAACTACAGTATAGTCGTCAATCTGTGAATCTGTCAACTACAGTATAGTCGTCGATCTGTGAATCTGTCAACTATAGTAAAGTTGTCGATCTGTGAACTACAGTATAGTTGTCAATCTGTCAACTATAGTATAATCGTCGATCTGTGAATTACAGTATAGTTGTCAATCTGTGAATCTGTGAACTACAGTATAGTCGTCAATCTGTGAATCTGTGAACTACAGTATAGTTGTCAATCTTTGAACTACAGTATAGTTGTAAATCTGTGAACTACAGTATAATAATGAATCTGTAAACTACAGTATAGTCATGAACTACTGTATAGTCGTCAATCCATGAACTACAGTATAGTCGAGAATCTGTGAATTACAGTATAGTCAACTTAGTACGCCGCCAGATTGTTAACTTGTGGACTACAGTATAGTGGTCAACTTGTAAACTACAGTACATGCATAGTCGTCAAATTGTCAGCTACAGTATAGTCATCAACTTAGGCGGCCATGGTCGGCTTGAACATCCTGCACCAGATCGTTAATCTGTAAACTACAGTAAGAGTCGTCAACTTATGGTAGTCAAATTTTTAACTACAGTATAGTCAACTTGTCAACTACAGTATACCGGTAGTTACCCTCAGAATTACAGTCTGGTCAACCTGTCAACTACAGTACGTACTGTATTGTCAACATGTCAGCTACGGTAGCGTCAAATTGTCAACGACAGTATGGTCAACTTGTATCTAGTCATCTATAGAACGACAGTATGGTCAACTTGTATCTAGTCAACTATAGAACCACAGTATAGTCAACTTGTATCTAGTCAACTATAGAACGACAGTATAGTCAACTTGTATCTAGTCAACTATAGAACGACAGTATGGTCAACTTGTATCTAGTCAACTATAGAACGACAGAATGGTCAACTTGTATCTAGTCAACTATAGAACGACAGTATGGTCAACTTTGTATCTAGTCAACTATAGAACGACAGTATAGTCAACTTGTAAACAACAGTATAGTTAACTTAAGAACTGCAGTATAGTCGACCTGTCAACCTCAGTATAGAGTCAAATTGTCAACTACAGTATGGTCAACTTGTAAACAACAGTATAGTTAACTTAAGAACTGCAGTATAGTCGACCTGTCAACCTCAGTATAGAGTCAAATTGTCAACTACAGTATGGTCAACTTGTAAACAACAGTATAGTTAACTTAAGAACTGCAGTATAG
>NW_004797758.1:45152-46136 GCF_000002075.1 Aplysia californica
TCTTGCTTCTCTGGCTTAGATCTACTAGATCTTGCTTCTCTGGCTTAGATCTACTAGATCTTGCTTCTCTGGCTTAGATCTACTAGATCTTGCTTCTCTGGCTTAAATCTACTAGATCTAAGTTGTAAAGCACAATCATCATCTCATGAACGGAAACAAGTCTAACATCGACAACAATTGACGTTTGACAAACGTTTGTGTTTGATAGTCTAGCTGAGGTTTGGTGAAGAGTTGATACATGTTTTATGAAGGTTTGATACAAGTTTGATCAAGGTTTGATAAAAGTTTGAAGAAAGTTTCATAATAGTTTGATCAAGTTTTGATCATAGATCTAGTTTGATTAAAAGTGTGATAAACTTTCAATGAAAGTTTGAAAGAGGTCTGATAACGTTTGTTCGTTTTGAGACACGTTTAATAAAGATTTGATTTATAAGGTTTAATACAGATTTGATTTATAGATAAAAGGTTTGCTAAAGGCTAAATAAACGTTTGATAAAAGTTTGACTAAGGTATGATGACAGAAGTTTGGAAAAGGTTTGACAACCGTGGCTTTATGAAGGCTTGTCGGTGAACTGCTTGTTGTTTGTTTCAAAGCTTGACAGAGATTTGGTTTGCTGTTTCAATCTTGAATTGTTGCTGGGCTGTTGCTAGAAGATGAATGAAAGCTTTTGTACATCAATTTGTACATATATAATTATTATAAATTATACATCAAATAAATATTATCTAGTTGTCCGAACAAACATTGATTATATAGTATACAATTTATTCTATTTACGTACATGTATTTCATTTATCTTGAATTTGTTTTCATTTATTTTATGTACTTATGGATTATATACATTGTATAATTGAGCTAGATCTAGGTCTTATTTTACTATTTTAAAAAAATTATATGTATGTTGGCGCGGTGTATTATTTTATTTGAAGAACATTGCGTAAGTATTGTTTGAAAGCATTGAGGGTGTTGTTTAATGAGGGGGG
>NW_004797758.1:46236-47716 GCF_000002075.1 Aplysia californica
CCCACATCCGTATTTTTCCCCATATTGGGCATGTTTGTCACCACCATTTCCTCATAAACTCAATATTTTATTTTTCTTTATCGGCCATTTTTTCAAAACGCGACTTTTCTCTATACTTTTAAGATAACTCCACCATTTTTAATCCAATCTTTATGACATTTTCACAGAATGAAGAGAATACGTAATACTAAATATTTGTGTGTTGGGTTTTTCATATATGGACTAGATTTTTTGTTGGTGGTGTCTGGAGTGTGGATTTTCAAGGATTTTTGGCAAACTTGAATGCTGCCTCAGGAAAAAATTCGTTTAAAATTTTCTAATTCGTTTAGGAAAAAAATCAACAGACAAATTTTTAGATATAATGTTTGTTAATCTGTATGAAAAAAACCCAACCCCAATGAATTTCCATGAGCAATAAGTTCGGTTTTCATTACGTAAGACATGTCAACAAAATCCAATATGGCCGCCGTATCCATGGAAACTAAACTTTTTTCCTCAAATTTGGTTGCAGATTTTAAGACTCTTTATTATGCATGTTATATGTGTGAACTTTGGTAAAATTTGGTCCAGTAATAAGCGAGAAAGCCTTCAGATGTAGCCCCCCCCCTTTAAAGAAGGGCCTCCTCTCGATGAAAGGAATGATCGGTGCTTTAACATCAACTGAAAGTCATTGACCTTCTAGATTTTTAGATTTACATTCTACTGGAATGGAGCAATAAATCTTGAGAGGTGCAAATAATTAGAAGGTCTAGATCTATATTCTCAAAACAAAATGTGCCTCGTGAAATATCACTTCCGGCACGTCCACTGTGAAGGACAGCTGAGCAGATTTGTTTCGTTTCTTAGGGGAATAATCATACAGGCCAAAGAAGGACGGGAACTTTTTGTCAAACATATTTTTCTAATATATTCAGGAAATGAATAAATTAAATAAAAAATCAGGCACCGTCATGGGGTCCTATCTATCTTTTTGCAGGTACTTTCCAACGTTCAACTCTGTAGCAGTCGTAGTTTTATGGGAAAAGTGACACATGTGTTTCCTAGTTGACAAATTATCTATTATCTATTTGTGGTGGCCGAATTTTGCTATTCAAAAGTCTTTTTAATGGCTGCATCGATCGACTTGCGGTTTTCGCCAAAATATTCTTTAAAATATTCCCCAGATCATGACACCCTTGGGTTTTTTTTCAGTTTTGAGACAGTTTTTCCCTCAAAAAGCTAAACTTCTTTATTTCGCCGATCGCTTTTGTAGGCCGACGCTTCTGTCTTTGTAATTTTAGAAAATCCGGAAGTGGTATTTCGCGAGGCGCATTTTGTTTTGAGAGTATAGATCTAGACCTTATAATTTTTTGTATCTCTCAAGATTTATTGCCCCATTCCAGTAGAGTGCAAATATAGTAAGCCAATGAGTTTTAGTTGATATTAAAGCACAGATCATTCCTTTCATCGAAAGGGGGTCCAGCTAGTATAATATACAGAT
>NW_004797758.1:47816-76616 GCF_000002075.1 Aplysia californica
GGGTATTTTTTAAAATAGTTTTAATAAGAGTTTTACGGCATTTGCAACACAATGAGGTCATATAAGTGCAACAGAATAGAGGTGTTGATAGAGTGTAACATACAAACAAAAGTAGAAGAGATAAAGACGATAGAAGATGTCTTGTATATACTTATAGGAAAAAAGAGCAAATCACACCAGAGCACCCGCCAACCATTCACGGGCATTTGTAATTTGTATAACATCGCTGTTAACATAATGTGATCTAAGAAACACAACATCACAACTTGGGTTCCTTACTTCGGTTTCTGTGAAAAATAACGGTTAAAAGATCAGTCAGTTATTTTTAAAACATGTTATCGTGTTTTTCCATTTGCTTGCTGTTGGAGGGAAGGACAAGAAAATGGTCTAATAATGATTTATCGCTTTTCCCCATTTTGAATTACGAGTTGAGTCAACCGAAGCAGCCAAGACACACAAATGAGGCTGTTCTCTGTACTGTTGAAAATTTGGAAGGTTGATGTGTACATGCACATTGAAGATGCATGTGTCCTTGAAGGGCCATCTTAAGAAAGAAAAAAAAATTAACCAAACAAGTTAAACGGACTCTTGCTGAGAAGGTTTAAAGAGTGACTTAAAAGACTCCTCTTGGTTGGTTGGATGGTTGTTGATGCTCCTTTCAATACTGTTGTTACTCACTTAAGAAGAGGGACCTCTGAAGTTAACTACCATCTCCGATAGGGCCAAGATAGATCAGAGGAGAGCCTTCAAACTCCCCGAGATAGAACACAGCCTGTTGTCGTGGATTCAAACCACCGCCATCCACTTCATAGTCCAACATAACACCTTGTCCTTACTTTATTTTTAGTTTTACTTTTATCCGCCGTTTTATACCCTTTTGGGTGTCGCGGGAAGAAAGAGATGTCTCTCAGCCACCAGCCGGAGAGCTTGGGTCAGGGGGACGCCATGAGTTGTTAGTGCTTCCCTGACTCCATCTATCCAGGTCTTTCTTGGTAGCCCTCTAGCCTTGTTGCCATTGAATTTTTTAAATGTAGGCACGTTGTGCTGGAAGGTGTGTTGATATAACACCAACTGAGCTAAAAGAGCACCCAATACACCATTTTTTTTTTTACTGTAGATGTTCAGACCATGTCAAAGACATCGCGAGCTGACAGGGATACAACATCCCAGGAACACATCTTCTAATAACAAACTACAAGTAGCTGAGCTGTATGATGATTAAAACACTTTAAGCAAAAGTTAAACAGGACAAACAGAATGAAACCTTTCTCTGAGACAAACAGTTTATTTACATATATGCATAACAATATCATAGAGGATTACAACATTCTTCAGAAGTTTCAAGATCTCACAAACTTATTCTTTATCTCTCTTCATGAATCCACACAAGCACACAGGCACACACAGGCACACACAGGCACACACACACACACACAGGCACACACACACACACACACACAGACAGGCATGCACACACACACACTCACACACACTCCTGATTATTCGCCAATATACCAATACATCCATAAAAAGATTAAGGGCATCTCTCAATCTCATGGTCAAAGAAAACTATACGCAAAAGCAAATTGAAAAGGACTGGTTTTCTTTCTTTTTTCTTTTAAAGAAAAGAAAAGAGCGGTGACAAAAAAATCTGTTCGCTTTCAATAGGAAGCTCTTCATTTTTCTGCCCTATGTGTCATTTTCATTTCAACTGCTCAGTGCTCAGACTTTGTCATACCTCATTTTTCAAGATGCTGTGTGACGGAGTCTCATACTAAGCAGTCAATTTGGTTGTTAAGGGTAAATATATAAAAACAACTAGAGAATTGCAATAAATAGAAGCAACAAAGTTAAACTGCACCATCCAAAGACCTCTAAAAAATAAAAGTTCTCAACATGCTGTAGGGAATCATAGGCTCAGATTGATGACTAGACTTTAGAAACTCTTAGTAATGGAACATAATATTCAATACTTAGGGCAAAAAGTTCTCTCTGAAAGCTTAGATTAATATTCCTATGTAATCCACCCCAAAAGCCTGGTGCACAGGCATTATGACAAAAGTAAGATGTTAGTGTTTCAGCTACGTTAGAGTAAGGCACAAGCCACAATCAAGCAAAAATAACCTCTTTACAAAAAAATCATCCGCAGTCCCCTACTAATATGTTAAATGTGTACTGAATCAACAGTCATTGATCTGACAGACAAAAGAAACGGAAATCTATGGGACCATTAGATTTTCTTAATTTTAGCCAGGTTTTCAGTTTAGAGCAGTTGCTTGGACTATGACCTCCGAGCCAGACAGGGTTCAAGATGAATTCCCTTTCCGCGCTCAGTGAGGTCCGCCCCACAACCTGGGAGCTGGTACCACCCCATTAGAGTACCTTCGACCTTTCCTCACTGACCAAGTCATTGATGAGCTCATCAAACAAATAAATGATTACGAGAAGATGGTGAAGCAAAGAAATACCCCCTTCCCAAAGCACTTATCCCTCATACACTGAGAGTGTACAGGGCGGTATGAACTGTATACCTTTCTGGCTGACCTCATCGCTGTTGGAACTGACCCCAAGCCATACATCTCCGACTACTGGTCAATAAAGAAACACAGATTTCTGGCATGGTTTGGCCAGATGTTCTCGAGGTGCAATTTCCAACTAATGCACCACAGCATGTTACATGTCGGCCAGGCTGACGAACAGGGGAAGGCAAAAATCGAGCCCTTTCTCAAAACCCTGTTGAAGAAGTTCCAAGCAGCATTCTACCCCTTTGAAGACCTCTCAGTGGATGAAATGGTCATGGGCTTCAAGGGGAGATTCAAACATCATCAGTACAATGCTTCAAAACTGAGGAATCACCACATGAAATCCTTCAAGTTGTATGACTTGACGACTGGCTATGTCTTCAATGTGCTCACATGTTTTGGAGCAAACGGATCGGATAATATGATCCGGAACTGGACCCAGATGCACAGCAAGCTGTGAAAGTGTTCACGACTCTGTTGGAACCTGTAAAGCTATCAGGCCACCACATATTTGCTGACCGCTACTACACCTCCATGCCCCTATTGAACACCTTACGGGAGAAGCGCCACAACTATGCAGGGACTCTAAATGTCAATCGACGGCAGTTTCCCCGAAGGCATAAAGAACTTGAAGCATCTTGACACGAGGTACTATATCAAACATACAAAGCAAAAACATTCTCCTTGTGGCGTGGAAGGACAAAAAGTCACAAAAGCCTTGTGTTGTGGTGACAACAAAGGGAAACATTGGAAAAGGTACACGTACTGAAGGACTGAGCACTGTTCACAAGCCAGAGGTCATCCATAGGTAAATATGTCTATGAAAGGAGGCGATAGGGCAGACAAAATGCTGTCTTATTACAAAAGTACCCACAACCGCAAGATCAGAAAGAGGTGGAGACAGCTGTTCCTCTGGATGTGGGTCAACGTCCACTCCCTGCACACTCTGAATCGGCCCGACACTGGAAAGCAGTAGCCCCACCGCCTGTTCAAAGATTCGGATCCGTAACATTCCGCCGCAAATGACGCAACATGGGATCACCTGCCTGAAATGTGAAAATCGTTTCGACGCAAATGGTATTTGAATACAAGTTACTAACACAGAAGACAGAAGATTGATTATTTTGTGAATGCCTCTGAAACAAAAAGTAAACACGCCTACCGTGTCAGTGAGAACTCAGGAGAGACATATTCCCCTCGATACAAGTCAAAGCACGCGTTTTCCACCTGAATTAGAGCTGGGTAAGGAAAATAAATTAAGTCGAGCTCAAAAAGACATACGAAGACAAACAGTCTGATATCAGCCAGTGGCTTAGAGGAGATATTGGAAAGTGATTTCTTTCCCTAAGTGGAATAAAAAATTGTTTTGCCTTCATCAATGCTATGGCAAATGTGCTGAAAGACGAAAAAGTTCACAATTTTTTGGACTGCATTTATGAAGTATACTGTGGTCAACCGGCAACATTTCCACCATGGCTATGAGCAACTCCAGAAATCTGTTCCAGAACTGTTGTGAAAGTTTTCACAGTTCCTTAGGCCAACACTTCTGCTCTCTGTCACCAAACATATTCTTGTTCCTAAGAAAACTCAACCGAAACTGAACGTAATCAACTGCAAACAAACAGCCCCTATCAGACTAGCAGAACTTACGAATAGAAAGAGATGGACCAAAACAAAGAAGAGATACAATACAGGGCAAATCAACATCGAGAAAAGCGTGAAGTACACAAGCTTCAAGCTTTTTTAAAACAATTTTGGGTTTTTACAACGACCTGAGACATCACATTTTTATCTTCACTGTCATGTCATTACATAAAACCATCTTGCTCAAGGTCCTATTCCCATTTTCCCATTGGTGAGCAGGGATAAACTCGCTATGTACTAAATTATTTGTATTTGTATTCGAATACAGTTTGCGGCGAAACGATCATACTTATTTTCCACGAGTAAGCGCTTTGACGTCATTGGGGTGAAATGTGGAACTCCCAAAGATTCACTGGTGGAGCAGTTGACTTTGCAGGTGGCTAGCATTACAGCAGAGTGTGGACAAAATATTCCAGCCCTGAAAGCTAAAAGACCAGAAGTCAAAGATGTAGAGCGCTTCCAGGGCAACAAGCATCTTGTCGACTATGATGGAGCGGACATGGAGTGCATTCAGAGTCACAAGAATGGAAAGTGGAAGCGTTCCAGCTACTACTGCACTGGGTGCAGCACAAAGCCACATTTTTTATGTTTGAAGAGCTGCTCCTGTGAATTCCACACAGAGGAGTAAATTTGCCCTACCGACCCTGTACATAATCTTCAGCACTGATGGATTTTTGTGTTCTGACTATGATTTTCCATTTCATTGTTGCAATCTACAAATTCAATGTTGTGCCTTTATTTTTTTTTTTCATTATATTATCATGGCGCCAATACTACACTGGCACCATTCTGACAAACTACGTCGGTTTTCTTCCCGCATATCAAAACCCTTTAAGTTCAGAAGGATGAAATTAGATTTTTTCATGAACACCGAAGACACCATCCTGACAGTAACGTCCAAAGACAAGGCTGTAAAGAAACCTGTCATCATCACATCATTTGTGTGCATGGACCGTGAATATATGCCAGCCTTGCATCCTAAGGGATGTTTCGTGAAGTGGCACACTGAAGTTCATTTCTGAAAGAAGCAGTTCGCTTCCGAACTTGTAAATAGCTTTGTGGATAGGTTGCCAGTGATTATTTGGATGTAATTATTTTTTTAAGTGAAATGTTCAATGTTCGTGACGACAATGCATGGTTTTGGTGAGAATTTACGTTTTACCTACCAGAAAATATAAAACTTCTCACCTTTGTGTCAATTTCTGCCCTCTAAATTGAATTACCATGAAGTATATATACAAGATTCAATCCAAGAATGAGGACATAAACACCAAGAAGTAAAAAATGAGTGAATTTCTTATTAAAAATTTTGAAAACAAATTGTATGTCGTTCTAACAAACTTGAATACCTACCTACTTTACTTTTTATGGTATCTTATTGTCTAACAGTAAGCTGTATTCAATAACCTTAAATTTGATGTATGATACTTGCATGTTTAGGAACATATAGATGATCTATGGAGTGTCTGTCATATTGGTGTCAATAACTTATTTCCAGATGAGGTTCCCAACCTTCTCTCCAGAATCCATTTCTCTGAAAGGATCTTCCCTCTGGTCTGAAGGATCAACTGATGGACAAACAGTGGCAGAAAATTGCTGAGGTGGATGATTTGGGAGCATCTAGAAGTTTTCTCATCATTTCCAACTATTATGATGAGGATTCTTGCCATACCACAGAGCAACGCCTCCTGCGAATGAATTTTCAGCCTCGTCAGGAAGAACCGTACAGATTTTAGAGCCACAATGTCTGTACAAACCTTGCAAAGCCTTGTTCAGCTGAAGCAGTCTACTGGTGGGGCATGTTTTTAACAAAAGTCACCCAAAGAGGTGCTGGGAGCATGCAAGGGGGCCACTGCAGAAATGCTGGCTTCCTCCAGCATTCAAAGCTAGCCCCCCTTCCCGCAATACCGTAAGCCCTTCCCACTTCCCTCTCCTACCCCATTGCACTGCCAATGTCCTTGATCTTCCACTTCTGCTTCCCACCATTAAGCCTGTATGCCAGCTTTAGCAAAGTTAGCAATGCTTTCTTGTACTATCCAAAATTAAGATTTTGAAGCATGTTAATACGTGATGGCTTTCTCTTGGCCCATATACCTCCCGTCTTCTTGAACAGTGGGAATGGCTGTCGGCATTATTTCTACAAATTTCAGAGGATGACTCTTCTAAGACAGCTCAGCAAAAAGCTAAAGCTGTGTTTAAAAAATTGCTATCAGGTGAAGTTAACGTCTATGTTTTATTCATTGAGAGTGTTATCCCTGTCATTGAGAAAGTCAATGTCTTGCTTCAAAAGGAAGAGCCTTTGATACACATGAGTCAGATCTATTTTACAAATCAGTGGTGAGGGATCTCTTCCTGCACTTCATGTTGCCATCAAGTCTTAGTGAAGGTGATGTGTTGGAACTTAAAGTTATGAAAAATCTACTTCCTGGTTGAGAAATTGATGAGGGTTATAAGTGCAAGGCTGTTGTTGAGAAGGAATTGAATGCAGAGAAAAAGAAGATATTCTTCAAACCTGTGATAAAATACCTTCAAGCAGGAGTTGAATATATTCAGAAGAATTGTAACTTGGACAGTGAGGCACTCATTCATGCAAATGTTGCTGACCCTGTCCCAAAAATAACTCTCTGATATTCACTTCTTTTTAGATAATTTCAAAGAGCAATTTGAGCTTTAACATTCTTTGGTTTTCTCCCTATTTGGCAATAATTCATATACGACACTACACAACAACAATAAAAAAAAGATTTAAAAAAGAGAGAAAGCAACATGAAAAAGAAAATGATAATTTTCACAAACAGAACAATGTAACTGTCAATGTATTCTTCCACCAAATGAGTATTGTATAGTATAGAAACAGTTCAACAAGTAACAATGTATTTCTTATTTTGAATCTGCCGAAGGCAGCAACACATTTGAAACTTTGGAACAATCATATTCATACTTTTTCTTATACAACCTTTCATCCCAACTCCACATGTGCATAAGATACCATGTTAATTGTATTTGTTTTGCATTTATATTATTGCAGCCATCATAAAAAAGACTGGTACAATACTAAAAGTGCACGTTACTTGAAGCGGACTGGTCATCAAATCGTTTGGAAGACGAGTTGCTTTCCCAGGTTGCCACCATCAAGAAAAGTTTTCCAAAACTTATCAGAATGTAAGCGAGAAGAATTCTCCAGATTCATGCAGGAGGGTAAACATGATCATAATACAAGTAACTAAAACTCTGGGACTTCTCAGACACTTGGATTTTCAAAATGTTGTGGGGAAAGAGGCACCATTACCTTACCTGCGCACTGAATTTAATGAAGACAAAGTAAATTAATCCAAATTTTTTAAAAACTGCACGCTGCAACCAAATGACAGTATGTAAAAAAACATGTAAATACTGTAAAAGAAAAACACCTCATACATTACACTTGCAATAGGCTATATATGGTATTTCTCCATGCACTTACCAAAGTTCAAGAAGCACACACACACACACACACACACACACACACACACACACACACACACACACAATAATACTAGTCAAGAGCAAAATGCCATTAAAAAATACAAAGCTCATCAGAGCAACATGTATGTACACAGCTATGATCAGTTCAACAGGTACACAACAACAAAACAAAGACATTCACTGAATTGCATTTTCTCTGCAAGTAATGTATCACAGAACACAAATGCGGTTTCTCAGGAGATTTTTGAGAATTACATGGTAGGAAATAAAAATCAAAAGAGGCAACAAGTTCGGAAAGAGACCCACATGGGCTGCTCAGTAATAAGCTCAATTAGTAATTACACAGTGATAAATGCAGTTTCTAGGACACTTGAATTGACATAAAGGTTTTTAGTTTAGTTTAGTATGGGTTTTACGGCGCTCGTAACTGCATAGGTTATAAAAGTTTTGAGCATCCTGCTCTCTCTGGAAAAAAAGAAGATGAACAAGGGCAGGGGCAGACCCAGAAAAACCTTTTCAGAAAACCTGAACAGACAAGTGATGGGAAACACCAGGGTAATATGTTATAGGATTTTTGAGAACATCCGAGTGGAAAAATAAAAGGAAAACCATGATCGCCTATGTCCGATTCGGACCCAGCATTTTATAATGATGAAAAAACATGTGGTTGAGCACTATCCATCAGTCTCAAAACCAAGTGTACGCCCTCTCGATTTGGACATTGTCTCAATGAGTGGGTTTTTTTTATATTTTTCATTTTTGTCACTTTATGATGTTTTCATTTTTATTCCAAATACAATTGACACTGCATTTATTTGTGCATAGAGGGTGGAAGAATTATTTTCGCAAGCATATTTCATGCTCAGCTTCCTTTGCATTTGAGACGACACCTTAAAGTAGACTGACACGTGAGTGGGCAACGAAAAGATTTCCAGAAAAATCTTGCATCTAATTATTGGGATCCCATCTAGTTATTGGGACACCCCCCCCCCCTCCCAAAGGCAGAGCTATTGAATGAAGTAGTGTCTTTAGGTTTAGGACATTCCCAAAGGGGGGATGGGGGGATGTTAACATGTTCTTATGCACAGTAGAATTGAAGGGCTTCATGACAAAACGTGATATACGCCAAAATAAAATAATTTGAGTTTGAAATGCCTTTGATGGAATCACATTCGAGAAAGGAAGGCGGGGATATATTTTTTTTTTTGCAAAAAAGCTTTAAAACCCACTGAAAATGTTATCTAAATCTGCTGTTTCCTTACAAAATGCGATATACGCCACTCCAAATTTTTGACAAAATGCGATATATCAGAGATGCCAACCCATACAACTTTACGTTATTTAGTACGATTTTTTGCCGAAAATACGCGAATATGACTTTTCATGAAAAAATATGCATCCTGGAATGCGATCACTGCCCAAACCTGGCAGTTCTTCGACGCAAGCTCCTACACACACCTACAGACTTACACAGCCTGCTCTACTCTGGCGTTGACCAGATGGCAAGGACATGTGGTTACTTGAGGGAGGCAATGCACTGCCAAGAGTGAAATGCAAGCAGCTAAAGGGATTTGAAAACAACAACATCCTGGAATGCGCAAAACACGAGATTCAGCATGGGCGAGTAAACCTAATAATCTCTTCTTTTTGAGCGGAAGTTGGAGTTAGTTTACGTGTGAAACTGAAAAATTGGCCAGAAATTAAGCCTACTGCAGATGTTACAGAAAGCGAATAAAAACTCGAATATTTTTTAGAGGTGATTTCAGAGACGAATAGTCACAATTATTCATTCTTTGTATTGTAAATTACTCGCTGTTGTGAAACAATCGACCGATTCATCTCCTGCAGCGATTGGCGACCATTTTCTTTGTCTTTGTTTCGCAAATTGATGAATGAAGGTCCATGCGGTTTCTCTTTCTTTCATTCGTTTGTTTCTTCTTGAATTGACAACATGGAGTCAACGAAACCGGCAGCGAAGAAACCCAAAGTTGAACGTGAGCAGAAGTTTCTTTCTAGTTTACAAAGTGGCCTTCCCTCGGATTGAGGAAACCAGCAAGGGTAAAACATTCGCGTTCTGTTGCTATTGCAAAACAGACGTGAGCATAAAACGATCAGGGCGACATGACCTCAAGCATCATGTACACTCTAGCTGTTGCGAGCGCCGTAAAACCTTATACTATACATACATACATGTACACTCGCAAAAACATGTGTCAGCGTCCAAGGCCAGTTCCAACATGAAGCCTATAAACGAGCACCTCAAAAATGACAATGGCAAGACTCCAGCAGATATAAAATTCTATCAGACTGTTATGACTGCTGAGGTCAAGACAGTGAATATGATTGCTGACTTCAACCTGTCTATTGCGGTTGCGGATCAATTCACCAAAACCGTGAAAGACACGTTTCCTGATTCGAAAATTGCCTCAGCCTTTCAATGTGCAAGGACTAAAATAACAGCGGTGGCTAAAGACACGACAAAGCAACATTGCTCACACTCACACGGATGCGTCATGGCCTGTTCATTATCTCGACAGACGGGTCAAAATGACGCCAGGGACAAGATGTATCCTGTTGTCGTGAGAACGATAAATCCCACAACACTGGCGGTGTCCTCGGGATTGCTTTCCCAGCCTGTTCTCGCGGACTCAGCAACAGGTACGTTGAAGGAAACAAGACATCTTAAATCTAGGTCTAGACTCTGGGACACCCTTTGGATATTGTGGTCCCATCATTTTTAATCGATAAACGATGATTAAAATGTATCTAGATTTAGAGCTGTTGTAAGTTTTGTAGATTGCCTTTCAAATTTAAGCGTTTGGTGTAGACTTTCTGAATTGTGAATCCAGCAGTGCCCATTGTGAGAGGATTTTTTCCTGTGTGCAGAAGAACAGGACAAATTTCCGCCCCAATCTTGGAATGGACATCCTAGAGGCACTGACGATCTTAAAACACAGGGATGGCAAGGAAGAGCACACACCAAAGGAGCTGAAGCACTTGAAAGGCTCTATTAGTTTTGCAAGCTTTTGAATCTTGTGGAAGATACGACCACAATATGTTTCGACATAATGGGGAACATCGTACTCCCTAGGACACCCATTGGCGAGGCATACCACAAGGTGAAAATGGTGAAATGGTATGAGTTTAACGCCCCGCCCCTATCAACACTATTAGGTTATTTAAGAGGCGGGACCTCCTAATTTAACGTCCGTCTCTGATAGGACTGAGCCAAGTGGGAAGTTCGTGTAAAGTGCCTTTCCCATGGACACAACGTCGGACCGAGCTGAGACTCGAACCCCGAACCCGCAATCTCACCAGTAGGCTACCGACGCCACCATACCACATGTTATCAGCGTAATCAAACAGTGAGATAGAGTAACGGGCCCATGGCACTAGGGGGCGCTGGCGCAGGCCGAACAGAGTTGCCGCCCCATGACACTAGGGGGTGCTGAAGAATTTACTATAAAGGCAGGGCGGGAACTCTGTACATTCCCTTCCGTCTTAGTAGTCGAGATAGCAGTGACAGACGGTCCGAAGCTCCCGGTGAAGTGACGTCCGAGGGCCCAACGATTTGATCTGAGCCGGCCAGTGTAGACCACGCAGCGCCACGAGGAAGCCAATTTGATCCATCAGTATTTTAGTTTAGTGTTTGTATATAACTCAGAAGGTAAGTACAGTCTTTTCGACCTTGCAATTACAATAGTCGTCAACGGTACCTGCATCTGTTTGGCATTGTGGTGCACCATGCGGACGGTTGGCAGAGGAAAGATGACAAAGTGACATTCATCTGGAGACAGAAAAAGGAAAAGATTCCAACATGGTTGCTTTAGCCGTGCGCCATTTCCTTTCCTCTGTGATCAAACAAAAGTTGATGACACAAGCAGAGCTACGGATCTTCCCCAACTCCTGTTATGGACAGAACAAAAACTTTAATGTTCTTGCCATGCTGTTGGCTTTCTGCAAGCAGGAATGTCCTCACCTGCGGATTACATACACATTCCCAGTGAGGGGGCACAGCTTCCTACCTGCAGATTGTGTCTTTGGAAGGATACAGAGGAAATACACAGAAACCCCACCATCCTCATGCCAAGGGAGTACATTCAATATAATCGAACACCATGGGCGTGTGTACCAGTACCTCAGAGACTGGCACAGCTTCATCTTAAAGGCTGCTGCGAAGATGGTAAAAAAATCTAATACCTTCAAGATCAGCACTGTGAAGTTTATGGAGATTAACGGTGCTACTTTAGGTGTCAAGGACACATAAGCTGCAAACTAAACACATGTTTTTTTAAAATCCTCCTCCTCCCCCTCTTTCCCTATAGCTGCTGCTGTCCATCCTGATGCAGAGGTTGGTGATGACTTCACTGTCGTCCAAGATGTAGGAGCTGCTATTCTCAACGAGACTCTGCACACAAGGACCACTGAAGACAATGACTGTACTGTTCCCTCTGTAACAAAGCGGTATGTGCCTGCAAGCTGTTCGACAGTAAGCCCTGCTACACTATGATCGGGGAAGGTGAAATTCAGTACCTGCCTTCAAAATTATCTCCCTTGACAGGGATCACAAGAACATGGTACTTTTAGGAAAAATTAGCTCTGGTATACATCTGTCTGAATTTACATATAGATTTAAGAAAGGTGCTCAGACAGAGAGGAAAGCATCTTGAAGTGACTACTACCATCGTGGTCAAAGAATTTGCAGACAAACATCCTGTTTCCTGCATTCTATGAGCAGGGGTACTTTGACTTTGACCAAGCTTATCAAAACATTACAAAGAAAACGGCACAGTGCCACGTCAGCACAAAAATTCTAAGAAGGTTCCCCACGATGCCCTGGCATTCAGTGACACTAAGCGAGTTGTGGACTTTATCGTTAACTATGCAAAAGACCATGCTATCACGTTACCATGTCGTACTCCTCACAACTGGGTATCCACAAGGAAGGGTGTTTTCAATGAATACATTAATGTGGTGGAGAAAGATGGGGACCCGAAGAATGTGCGCACTGTCTGCTAGCTATCGCTCGTTTACAAGGATCTGGGGAACCCTCTTGCCCTTCATTATGACTATGCCTCCTGCGACGGATTTGTGTTGGATTTGCCAGCAGGATGCTGCAAAGCTCACTTGAGCTAGAAACAAGCCAGTTGAAGAAAAAACGGAGATGGCGTAGAAGATGTTGTTTCAACATGACCTCTAGGTCTTACTTGATCAAAACTCAAATCAGGTTTCTTTCTCTAGCGCTAGATCTAGCGATGTCGACTGACAACTCAGCATTGGCGATCAGAAAGAAAGGGCTCTAGGCTAACTCGTCCGCTGTGTTTTCCTCCACCCCACCCCACCCAGTAGTGCATTCTGTCTGCTTGCGCACGTCACACATTCGCTCTATCCATCACATTGCTGTGACCTCTCCATCCCTGCATCGGAGAGGTGAGAGGCATGGTAGGCCTGGATAATCTAAACTAGGCTTATGCTGGCCTATCACGCGATGCATTCTGCTTGTCTGCGCATGCCACAACCTCCCTACTCAGTCGCTCCGGCCTTCATTGTTGACGCACATGGGCTCTCCGATTTTTTGTTTAGCAAGATCACCAACAAGTTTCTCAACTGGCGAGGTTTTGCACTATGTATAATTGGCCTATGCACTGTGCACAGCTGCGGCAATATCCCGCTATAACCGACTCGCATTTTTGTCTGATTGCCCTATAGCAGTATTTTATACAAAAGTAAAGAGGAGAAAAAAACGCGGTTTTAGAATAGTGTCTTTATAACAGACTTCTCGTTTTTTGCGGACTTGTTATAAGTGGACTCCACTGTAGCAATGTCTAAAGAGGGTATAACTGCTGTAAACTAGCTGCAATACGGATTAGAACCTTAAATTTTCAAGAAAAAAAGTGTTCCGCGACTTTAGACGCGTTTTTCTCAAAACTTTGTTTTGAACGGTTGGTAACTTCAAAACGCCATAACTTGGCTGAAAATTAAGACATGTTTAAACTTTGAAAGCACAATGTAGAGAATTGAAAGAACTATAACATGGCACTTTTAGTCTTAAAAGTTAAAAAAACTGCAATGTGCCTATTTTTCCCAGGCACCCACACATATATGGTGTTTTGTCATGAAACCATTCAATTGTAAATGGGTTGATTTATCAATGTCATGCTCATACTGTGCCAGAACAACATAGGGGGAACTGCTGCTTTTTCTTTCCTCATCCTTACTATCGTCATTCCTCTACTTCTTTTGTATGTTTGTCACTCCCTTGTGAACTATTTCCGGGATGCCTTGATAGTCAAAGTAGACTTTGTGCTGTTGAGGCTAGAGAGGTGAGGAGTACGCCTGATTCCCTGTAAAGACTTCTCTGTTGACATCCACCCTTTGGCCCTCATATGACCTTATGCAGTTGCAAGCACCGTAAAACATTGCTAAAACTAAAACTAATAACTGGGAGGAACAGACAAGATTGCAATCACTATTGACAAAGCCAAATAAGACAGAGGATCTTTTGAAAGACAGGGCCAAAAAAGTTGTAAGGGCAGAAGTCACATTGGTCCCTACAGCATTTCATTACAAAAAAAATTCTCAATTCAACATAAGGAAGTAATTCAAGAGATAATGCAAACGCTGGACAAATTTAGAAGCGTGCATGATTCTTGATCACACCCAGAGGTAACTGTTGCATTATTCATGAGGTGTCAATGGCATTCAAATTCTGAATATAATTTTCCATCATCCCGGAGATCATCTCACAAAATGCCAAAGACAGGCGGGTGCAGTTTATAAATTAAAACTATCCTCAGAAATCACTGTTGCACTATGTGGGTGCCGCTCAAAGAGGCATGAGCCAGCATTCTGATCGCGTTCACATCTGCTTCTGTCAGAGTTTCACCCGAGAGGCACTCCACCTGGTACTGAACCGTCTCCTGACCAGTATCCGTGAGCTGATCCCGGCTGCACGGCACCGTGAAAGTGTGGGCACCAGACGGCAGAACCACCTCGATGCTCTGAGCCTGCTGCTGCTCACCCGGCCGCACAATCGCGTTCATCACCCCGTCCATCGACCTCACATGGGAAGCAGACGAGACCCCTCCGGTGTGCTGCACGGTGATGGTCTGAGGTTTGCGATGTAGCTGCTGCGACTGTTCGTGTATGTGCCCGCCTGGCATGATGATGTGGCGGACTTCCACCTCCCCTTGACCATTGGGCTGTTCCTCAACCATTACCACAGACGTTCCCTCCACTGCCTGGTCGGCGCTGGACAAAACTCTCTGCCCACCCTCCAGGCCAAATACAGTTGGGACTCGTTGCTCCTCTATTCTGCCCGAAACCTGCTGGAAAAAAAGAGAAAACTATACTGGTGACTATATACATTTCATCAGCCATCTGTTCAGACGTATTAAGCCCCCCATTTTTTTTTTTTGTCCCCAGTTTTTTAAACCATATTCTCCTGGTCCCATGTATTCTGACATCAATAAACATGTTCTGGCACTCTCGCATTCCAGTGGGTCCCACAGCTGTATATCCCGATCACTTTATCCTGCGCAATTACATCTCCCAGGGTACCGTAAATCTGTGCAAGCGAAGTGGGACAAGTGTTTGCTCATAAGTTTGCTTGTGTTTGTGTACATACCAATAAATGTAATTGAGTTTCACTACTTGCAGCCTCATTACAAATATTATTTTATTTCACCCAATGAAATTTCAACAGAAATGACTATACATGACCTCTTTAGACACCAAGCTCAAAGGGACCTCTACCAAACAACAATCCATCTTTCTACGCAAATGTCACTTTCAGGTTGTTTCAACCCAGCTTGATTTTACACAAGATATCATTTCATGGTAAGAATAGATTCGAATCGATTGAGGTGTTTTAAAACAAGTAGGTGATCTAAAGATACAAATGATTTTAAAATATTCGGAAACTGGACGGTATGTTTTCCCATTCAATGACTTTAATGCTTTGTGTGAACTCTTTCTTTGATAAAACAAGCTTATCACCAAAAGACCATAGTTTACATCCCATAATTTGGGATATTCTCTGCAAAGTGCACTGCAAATTTCTGTGAAGTAAAGCCACGCTATACCGTTCTTATGGCAGAGCACATAACAAGCCTGCAACTGCAGTTTCAACAGATTAATCCACTAATCTATCTTACAGACCTGTGACCACTCCGAGGGGTCGGTGACCTCCACAAGCTGCCCGTAGACCTCCTCATTCTGTCCAGTCTCTGCACCCGTGGAATCCACACAGACAATGGACACATACTCCCGTTTTCTGGCCGCTGCTTGCTGCTGTTTTCTGTGACGACCCTGTGAGAAAAAGAACAAAGACATTGACAAACATCATTTCCACAGCTCAGCATGAGACTCTGTCATGCGTTTTCAGAATGGCATATGGTGGAGTCTTGCACCAGGCAGTCAATTTGTAAATGAAAAAACATAATTTGGCTGTGCAACACACAAAAAAACCAAACATTTCAGTTAAATACCCTCCCTATTTCTCATTTTGGCTTGTAAGAATGCTGCATGCTTCCCAGGAAACTGAGAATGTTGCTGAGGGTCTTCTGAGGTAATAGATTGTAAAACGCAATGAGCAGGAATATGTAGGGCCTACTACACAAAAGCTTTTTATTATTTAAGTCCCTCTAGTACTCAGTTATATATATTCACTCAACAGCATCAAACCATCATACGCTGAAAAGCCTAAACAAAAATATAACACAAAATTAATCAAATGATTCCTCTTTCTTCATAAGTAAAGGTGTGACTGAAGTTGCCAGAAACGACTCTGTATCATACACTTATCTGTCTTAGCTTGTTTCAACAAAATAAGAGAAAGGAAACAGAAATGCAGGCTTTCTTGTATTTAAAATTTTGCTAAAAAAATGGTGAAATTGTCTTAAAGCCTCTTTCCGCCCTGTGAGATTATTTAAGAGTTGGGATCTCCAAATATAACTTCCGTCTCCAATAGAACCAAACTAAATGGGTGTAGAGCCTTAAAAACTCCCCAAATCAACCGAAGTTCAGACCACCCCATTGGGGATTCAAACCAGGGCCATACACTTTGTAGTCTTACATGGTACAAATTGAGCTTATAATAATAATAATGATAATAATTTGCATTTATAGAGCACTCTATTCCATACGAGTATAAGCTTTGAGCGCTTTATGGTGCTCCTCTAATTAGAGTTTTTTTAACACCATACTAGAGAGAGAAAAAACTCAGAAACATTCCCAGCTTCTTGGGACGCAAGCAGTGCAAGCAGCTGACTAAGGGCTGTACACTACTCAAGAACTATATTGCAGGAGTCGGCCAATACCTTGAGCTTGTAGCTAGCCAGGGACGGGTCTTCATTCGAGTGTGAGACCAGGTGGTAGTTGAGGTACTCCTTGCGGAAGAAGCTGCGCTTGCAATACTGACACACATACTTTCGGATGCCCTGATGAGCCTCTTCATGACGTTTCAAGCTCCCTGGGCATTACAAAAAATAATTTTTTTAACTTGATGCCAAGCAAGTCAACCTGCCATTCTTATTCAACATATAAAACAACAAATCACATATATAAAAACATGCGCAATTCATGTATAGCAATACAATTGATAACTCACATTTAACATCACACACAATTCACGTAAGGGAAAACAACCAATAGTTTTAATAACCTCACATTTAGTAACACACACACAACTCGCATTTAGCAACACCCACAACTCACTCTAAAGCAACACACAACTCACACTAAGCAACACACACAACTCACATTTTAGCAACACACGCTTACCTCACACTAAGCAACACACACAACTCAAATTTAGCAACACACAAAACACACACTAAAGCAACACACACAACTCACATTTAGCAACACACACAACTCACATTTAGCAACACACAAAGCACACACTAAAGCAACACACACAATTCACATTTAGCAACACACACTAAAGCAACACACACAACTCACATTTAGCAACACACAAAGCACACACTAAAGCAACACACACAATTCACATTTAGCAACACACACTAAAGCAACACACACAACTCACATTTACAACACACAAACCCACATTTAACAAAACACACAAAACTCACGTTTAGCAGTGAAGGTTTTTCCACACTGCTCACAGCAGAACACAGGCGCCTGGGCAGGGTGCTTGAATCGCTTGTGTTTCTGCAATCTGTTCTCCGTTGTGAAAGTGCGATGACAGATGTCACAAACAACTGGCACGCCCCCGCCTTTGTCATGGGTCTTGATGTGGTAGCGCAGAGAGGCCGAACGAGGAAAACCCCGGCCACAAATGTTACACCTGGAAATAGGAAAAAAAAGGTCAAGAAACCACCGTTAAAACACACAAGCACTGTGTCACTAGCCTGCATTTAAGTTGAACCATTATGCTAGACTACAGTATTTCAATTCATTTGTAAATTTCAAGCTGCCTGAATACTTTACAATAAAATGCCAAATACATGGTATGAGGTTTCTATCAAATATTTGATTCCTGTCTGGATTAAACAAAACTATGCACACCACAATAATACAGATCACAATCAGTATCATTTTTCGCACTGAAAGTTGGACTGTCCCAGATGGAATCGCACAAAAGCCAGGCCAGAAAAAAACAACTTTGTCTCGGACAGAGGAAATTAGGGGAGGGTCCAAAAGGCTCAACACACTCAGTGAGATCAATGGTTGCCTGTCTGGTTGGCAAGCAGTGGTCAAAACTTCACACCTCTAAAGTGCTACCCCAGCCACTCTGATAAAGGCATGCATCAGTCTTACTAATCCATTGCCACCAGTGCTTGCATCTCATAAGGACCACTGTTTGATCAATTAAAATTAATAGCAATTAAATGTCACCTCTGCTTCCATCCATCGATGTAATCAAGCATAATCAACCAATGCCACCCTGCCCCATTGTAACAATGATTTGGAGAACTTTCTTTCTGCTGGCCATACGATCAAGCAGTAGTAAAATTTAACACCAGGAAAGTCCCTGTGCTGGCGCACTACTTGAGCACTTTGAAGGCAAGCAGCTATGAGATTTCACACCCACACCACCCTGATCCATCTACACTATGCAGGGCTCACATTGGTGGGGTAACAGCTACCCGTAAACCACATTCCTTCCCCTCTTCATCGCCTGGAGGCAGGGCGAAAAGGTTAAAACAGGTGATACCAACCAAACTGGGGAGTTTTGTTTCACATCAGGTCTGAGTGGGTAAAGCGTTTTCCCAGTCTTCGTAAGGGCAAATTTCGATGTGAAGGCAAATGTATTATAGAAGATCGTGTATTATGGGGAGCACAGAGATTCCATCATGACAGGATTACGATTTGGCAGCATCAACTGTATAAGACACTTCTGACTATTATGTCCCTGGAAGGGGAGACAGCACACGAGGGAAACGCTCACCACTACCTTCATCAGAGCAGAGCACAGGAATTACAAGAATGACATTGAAGTTCATAAACACAACATGCCCAGAATACTACACACAGAGAGAACTGGAGGGATGTACATGTATCAGTTATCCCACCAACAAAACATGGAACTATAGTCAAACCTTTCCAAGAATTCACCTTTACAAACAACCACCCAATGTTTTTTTCTACATTATAATGATCGTGTCTAAGAGGACCACCTGTCCAAGATCAGTTTTTCCCTCGCCAATGAGCGGTCATTTTGGATTGGTTCAACTGAATCTCAATAGTTTTGAGGGTTTTTTTTTTTTTTAGTTTTGGAAAAGAGAAGTGCAGAATAATATGGCGTCGGTGGCCTAGAGATTAGACTCTCGGACTCGCAACCATAAGGGTTTTAATCCTTTCGGGGCCCCGGCGTTCCATCCTTTAGAAGCCACTTCACACAAATTTTCCTCACTTCATCCAGGTGGAAATGGGTACTGGGCTATAGACTGCGAAAGGTCTTGTCAGTTTGATAATGTTTGAGCGCATGAAATCCGCAGCTTGCACTGCATGCTTCCTTGGAGGCTGAGAGTGTTTCTAAGTCTTGTATAGTTTGCTGGGGTAATAATAGTTGTAAAGCACATAGTACATGCCGTAGGGTGTGGATATGGGCTATATAAATGCAATTCTTATTATTACTTTATTATAATGGCTATTCAGTGCATGGAAAAGCAAAATATAAGCAAGATATAAAGGCAGAAACAACGGAGTGAAAAAATATGACCTGCCAGCGGTGCCCTCCAACCACTCCATCTGCTCACTCATAGGATGCCACTCAAAAGAAACAACCTTTGTGAAAGAACGGGGAAGTATCTTTTTTCTGGTGGTACTACAACTTATGCCAATGGGGGGGGTTTTGTGCTGATCTGTTGACCGAGGGTCCAGTCAGACAAAAAAAAAAGACTCAATAAATAACATTTTAGAATGTAACATTAAAATCACCTACCTAATATGCCTCTACATACTTTTTAAAAATTTGTTTTAAAAAGACAACTTTTAAACTTACAGATAGGGGCGATGGCCAGTGTGTCGTCGTAAATGCATACGGAGTCCTTTCTTGGTTGTGAACTTCTTGGGGCAGTTTGAGCACGAGAAAGGTTTTATACCTGTATGTCTGTACATGTGCTCTGAGGAACAGACAAACCGTCTAGTGAAGGCAACACTTAATCTGCAGCTAGAAAAGAGATGATCGTCACAGATAAGCTATGGGACGCAGGTGAACATAATATAGAACAAGTGGTGTCACTTAAATGCAGCATGCATTTTTCTTTTAAAATGAGCCATTTCGATAAATGAAACAAATGATTTTAATTTTCATGGCCATTAAAACTATAAGGTGCAGAATCCATTTAAAAAAACAGCACAGAGAAGCATCTGATGTACTGTAAAATCTTGCATTAACTCTTTCTAAGCACAATTATTTTATCACGGTGTGCAGCGAGCAGTGTGGAAAGAATTAAGACTGTGACAAATCCCTTTAGAAAAGCAGTCAATGGCAAAAACTATGAGGCCCTTACCTTTATAGTTGTTTTCCCCACGGACTATCTCCTGACACACCTCACAGCGACGACGCTTCCCAATCTTTTTCACAGGTGATGACTCCTCCACTGTCTGGAAAAACATTTCAAAGTCACATGAAATAAACAAAAACTGAACCAAAATTTAGTCAGGTCAGCAGATTCAGCCATGAAAAAATTTCCCATTTAGATAATTTAATCACTCCAAACAATATTTAAACCATTCATGCATAAGAAATACATCTTAGGCACAAATATTTCGCTTGTACGACAAGAGTATGTGATGCTTGACAAAAGACTATTCCCTCACAAACTAAAAACGTATCACATTATAAAACCGCATTTATCAAAGTATGTTAACAAAAAAAAAAAAGAAAAAGGAAAAAGGAACATTATAGCTACATTATGAAAGTTTCCTAGCCACAGATAGTACAAAAACTACCATATTATGAAGTAAGTAATAAAGTCACATGTAAGAGATTTTACATCAAATTAAGCATCCACACTTGCATCTATATCATTTGTGAAACTGTTTACGTCATTTGTAGATGTACTACATCATGTTTTACAGTATGTGATAAAAAACGTGTTTTGCTAATTATTTGTGAAGAATATTACATTAGAAGCCGGTGACTTTTTGTTTATTTTCTTGACGATATCCAGACTGAATAAAATTAAAGTAATTTTTTTTAAAACGTTTCTTAAACAACCCAAAGAAAACTGTTCTCGTAACCTGTGAAACTTGAATCCTTTCCAACATATCTGCAGTCTTTAGACTCCAGGACTCCTCAGGGTCACCATCTTCCACTTCCTCCATCTCTCCAACGTGTTCCTCTTCGTCTTCCAACTCTTCTTCAATGACAGCATTTTTGTCCGAAGCAGATTCTGAAATTTCTGTTAAAAAAATTTCAGTCAATAAACGACGTATTCTACTAAACACAAGTGAATTTCAAGTGTGTCTTTGAGTGACTTTGGGTAGAATTCAGACACATTCATTTCAGTAGACCATGACATTTGTGTCACATAACCAGCCTGACTCCACTAGCTTTGGGCTTCACACAAAAAAGGTAACATTTGGTTCCAGAATGATCAAGACAGTATGCAAACTTTTATTTAAGTAAGAATTTTACAGCATTTGCAACACGGTCAGGTCATATAAGTGCTGAAGATTAGAAGTGTTAATAGAGTGTAACATACAAACAAAAAGAGGAGAGAAGTGGACGATAAATGATGATAATAATGATAGACAGCATTTGTATGGCCCAACTCCCCACTCAACAGCAAGCTCTAAAGCTACACAATCTATAAAGATAGGAAGGAAGGAGCAAACCACACCAGAGTACTTGTAAACCACCCACTATGAAGAATTGTAAGGTGTTAAGTTGTGAATTAAAACTGAAATAAAGTGCAGATTCGTCGACAGCGTAAGCAATATCTGCTAAATCCTTTCTTTCTTTTGTCACACTGTACTGAACAGTGGTGCTGCCAGAACAGTCACACGAATGACTGACAGAGACAAAACACTAAGACCACATCCTGAGACCACTGACCTAATTTTGGAACTTGTCCTTGAACTGCAGAGGGCTCAGTGGTGCTTTGCTGTACATCTGTGCTTGTTGAAGTCATTTCTGTGGGGGGGAAAAAACAACGAGAACATATGCATACAACAGAAAACAATAGAGAAATTCAATTCATACTTCAGAACAGATGCTACGTCTTATATTCAACAGAGGAGTCTGCTTAAACCAAACATGGTTAATCTGAAAACAGCGATAAACGGAAAGAAGATAAGTCCACCTCTCTGTTTTTCTTATATTTGAGTAACCTCCCTAAACCATGACCCAAGCTACAGGACTGCAAAACCACTTCATACCACCTTACATTTCATTCATGTTAACTTTTAAAATTCACAAACACATGGTTTCTGATTCGATTTCAACCGTTCAAAAACTCAAAGAAAGAAGAGGGACTCAACTTTCACCTTATAGTCCCATTTACAATCATATCTAAATGGACTATCTGCCTAGACTTCGTAGAAATGCATACCCTAGCAGTGTTAAGCATCGGGCAAGTATTCGGCGCCCTCCAATGACTATAGTAGTTAACTGATAATGGCAAATATTTATATAGTGAGTAAATGATTAAAGAAAAAATGCAAATAAGACAAAAAGGAAGAATTACACTGACCTTTGTCCTGCCCTTTGAGGCCTGTATTTACTACCACAGTCCCATCACCCGCAACGTCAATCATCACAGTTGACTCCACCTCCGATCCCTCCTCCATGACCTCAGCGTTGACATCGGTGCCAGCTCCGCTCTCTGGGGGGCTGGAGGACAGCATGGCGCTCTCCATTGCTTTTGCCACCAAGTCTGGTTTTGCCGGCGGTGATGTCTCTTCCTTTGCAGGCTCCGCTGGAGAAAAACCAAAAGTCACATCAGTTGAGGAAATAAATAGCAGCAGCTCTTCTCACTTTCAACAAGAGCAACTTTCTCAAACTGATTAATAAAAAGAGTCAAAATAAACTATTCTTCATAAAATTTACTTCAGAGAAGTTGAAAACATAGCCGCAAATACTTTGCTTGTATACATTTCAAACATACCTTACAACTAAAATAAAAACATGAAAATACTATTTTACAAAAGGACCAGACAGTTGCTGTCTTCATAAGAGAGCAAAAGTGACAATCTTTATTTTTTTTTTTATTAAAAAAATTTTTAATAACTAAAATACCCCCATGGAAAATCTGTAAGTATAATTTACAATGAACCTCTGCTCATCACTGTCCCTGTACACTAGACAAACCTAAAAGTTTCTCACTTACCAAGTGGTGGGAACAACGTGTCCAAATTCTCTCTTTTAGAACAGATATCCTGAGGAAGAAAGAATCATTTAACTTTATAGAAGGGATCTGAGAACAGCATGACCAGCTTTAATCTTAGCTGAATACTGCAGGGATAACTTAGCTAACAAGATGGTATGTGAACTAACTTAACTATAATAGTCTTAAGAGGACAACTATCTTTGAATCATTTCAGTCAAAGATAGTAAATAACAAGATGGGCCACTCAGCCAAAAAAGTGTATGCAGGAAGTATGCTCTTTGCTTCAGATGGCGCTGCAGTCTGTTTTGAAGCTCTCTTTCATTTTTCCAGAAGAAGAATAGGAATAGCACCTCCTTGCGTGCGCAGATCGACTGCTGTTCATCAGTAGTTCGGGTTCGTTCAGTGCGGAGTTTTAGGTTATTTATATTTTAATGACCTCTCGCCTTTCATTCTAAAGTCAAATTAAACGAAGAAAACGATCACCCTTTCCTCCGGAAGAGGTTTTTTGTCAGCGTAACCATTTTAAAAAAGCGTTCTTCCGAATTTCATTCAAAAACTTGCTAGTTTCACTTTGATTTTTAAAAACTCAAGTAGGATAACTCTGTTCGCAAAAGGTGCGCTTTTGTGAAGAGGGCGCCACCGAATTTTGAGGACACTTTTTTAATTGGCTCAAAGAGAGAAGTGGCCCCTCTTGTTATGTAGACTCATTTTTACAGTCTCTAGTGAGAAACCTAAACTTCTAATATCCAATAGACCCAAAGTGCACCTGATGACACAATAAACCAGTCATGATTACCTTGCCGGCAAAGTAGTCCTGGAATCGTTTCAGTCTCCAGTCCTTCATCATTTGTCTTCTCTCCGCCTCCTCTGCCAATTTCTCAGCATTTGCCTTAGACTGATGGTTGCACCATTTGCTCAGCTCCTGTTCAACGTCTTTAGGCATGTCTGGCCAGAAGGCCCACCTCCTTATGGCTGCCAGTACCTCAGATTGGCTACAGGTGTGATCTAAAAAAAAAAAAAAAGAAAAGGGCACGCACATTTTTATTTTCCGATTGGTATTCGGGTAATAAAATCATCAAAATCTATTTTTGCAAACCATAAATAATTATTACTCTTTAATCGCAGTCATGACCATAAATTATTTGGTCAGCTGATAATGATTGAATTGAAATCTAAATTCAGATACTGGAAAAAAATGAATCCCACCCCCCAAAAATCGGCGGAGATTGGCACTCACTAGTAACTTGATGGCATGAAAAAACAAGTCAAGACTCATGCAAGACACATCTGTTATCATCAAAGTATTTCCTAACAGGAACTGATCTCTAGAGACAACATTTTAGTTGCTGGTACCAGAGGAGGAAACCGAACTAGTAACCGACATGGATAAGATTGATGAGAATTCACTGATAATAGTGCTGATGTCTGTGGCATAGTGGTTAGGCTCTTCGATGTTGCAAGAGAAAAACACCAGTTCAATTCCGAAGTAAAGAAAATCTTTATCAGATGCCACCATCTGTCTGCTGAGATGTCATCCCACTAAACCTGAATTGACTCTTGACAGGAAAGGTTGAAGCAGCCCACCTCCTAAGTGTGATGACTTGGTGTGAAACATTTACAGTCAGGTACAGATAACAAAAACACATAAAACTCGAAATCTCGGATAGCGAGTCAAATATGCCATTCCCCGACTGAACCATTATGTTTTCTTTGTATTGGCAGCACAGTATTCTCGAACACCCGCATAAGTTTGTCAAATAACCATCCCGAAAACCTGGTCAAATAGACAGCAGGTTGTTCTGACCAGTTTGGTTACATTGTCAAGATCATGATCTGAAGTAAGAACAGGTTTTTTTTCAGTCAGAAGTCTAATCAGCATCACTCGCTTCCCTTCTCTTGCTTCGACCAAAGTAGTATACAACAAGATGGGCCATGCCTCTCTTTGAGCCAATTAAAAAAGTGTCCTCAAAATTCGGCGGTGCCCTCTTCGCAAATGCGCATCCTTTGCGAACAGAGTTACCCTTCTTGAATTAAAAAAATCAAAGTGAAACTAGCAAGTTTTTAAATAAATTTAGGAAGAACACTTTTTTTTAATGGTTACGCAGACAAAAAAACTCTTCTGGAGGAAAGGGTGATTGTTTTCTTTGTTTAATTTGACTTTAGAATGAAAGGCGAGAGGTCATTAAAATAAAAAATAAAACCTAAAACTCCGCACTGAACAAACCCGAACTGCTGATGAACAGCAGTCGATCTGCGCAAGCAAGGGGGTGCTATTCCTATTCTTCTTCTGGAAAAACGAAAGAGAGTTTCAAAACAGACTGCAGCGCCATCTGAAGCAAAGAGCGAACTTCCGGCGGACACTTTTTTGGCTGAGTGGCCCATCTTGTTATGTACTATCTTTGCTTCGACACGGAACAAAACAATACTCATATCGAGGCCCATCATCGCATATAACGTGTAGTGTATTGTGTGCAAGGTGCTAAAACCTCTTTGAATCTAGTCATGCGAGAGTGGGCGCTACGTGATGGGGTGTGATCAAAGACAGACAGTGTGGCGCGGCACTGGACCACATGATGTGTGAATCATGTTTGTCTTTGAGTGCGTGCATGCGTGCGTGCAACTGTTTCAATGATGGCAGTAATTTATTTTCCAACCATAACAGTTACTTCCCTCGACTTTCTTCAATATTTCTCTTATTTTTCATTGTCTAATTTACTTGAATTAAGGATGTGTCAAACACATGTGTCAGTCGCCAATGTCAGAGATGCCAACCACAGAAAACCAAAATGAGTATTGGGAAATCTGAAAATGTGTATTTTCAGGGGAAAATGTGTATTCCCCTCCACCGACGGACCAACTAGTAAAATGTTCAGGGTGTCCAGCAATATTTCCTTTAAAAAATTTACTAGCTCACCTGCTCAAAAAAGGGAGCACACACAAGTACAATATACATGTATCCAGTAAACAAAATGTCAGTGTTCAGTGTCGCACTGGGGTCTTGTTTGACTTAAATATTTCAGTCTTTTAAAATATTTTCCTCTCATTATATAAAAAATTAATCCTGCTTTGAGCGTTCGGAAGGGCCTAGAACAAGAATTTCAACTATCAAGAACCAGTCTGGGTGTCATGATTCATATTATGAACTGAGAGACTAAAATTATTGCTCAAACTCAGAGAAGAGCAATAACTTGAATGGCTCAAGTAGACCCATGCACTGTGAGAGTTGTAACAACTGTGGGAGGGCAAGATGCAGTGACACTGAAAATCTGCCAGTCTTGAACAGAAAGCTACAACATACACTGTAGGTATAATTTACTAGATTCTAGATCTATTACCCATCCAATAAAACGCGAACACTTTATTTCAATAATACAGACTTGCAAAGCATGAAGGGTCCCGATTCCGCACACGACCTGCACCAACTCGCGCTTTGCAGAGAGCTCTAATCAAAATTCTGAAATTTGCTTCCAGGTTTTTGTCCTCTGGTGTTGCCTTCACCCCCCCCCCCCCCCCCCGGTGTACCTTTTAAAAAAAATCAATAATCTCCTCCCCTATTCCGTAGTCCTATACTTCGCACCGCCGTTACTTACTCCCACCAAAGACGGTCTTCGCTCACACGATGCCACATTTATTTATGATGCGAATGCGCGCAGGGTCACTGACTAGTCACGATGGCGAGCCAGACAATCTAAAAATCGGACGACGCTTGTATTTTCTTTTCTTTTTTTTCCACAAGTGACAGCACAGAGACGAGTCCGAGCGTTGAATAAATTTTATTTGCGCGGAAACACAGCGTTTACTCTGCAAAACCTGCATTGTCACAAATACTCCATTATCAGACTACCGCTGGCAAACTTCTCGGTGGTAACGAAAGCGAAAGTAGATCTTGAACTTGATTTTCCCGATCGAGCCTCGGTGTCACATACACTTCCGCCTGCCGCCTCTTCGTGTGAAAGTGAAACGTACTCTAGGACGGTGAAAAGCTGAACGAATATAATATCACAATCGCGACCGGCAAAAATGAACTTACTGACCTTATCGGACTTGGTTTTCAAATATTCCAGTTCCGCAATACTGAAACTATTTTTTGACAAAAGATGGGACTTGAGATAATTAGGTTTACTCGACCAAGCTGAATCTCGTATTTTTCGCATTCCAGGATGCGTATTTTTTCATGAAAAGTTGTATTCGCGTATTTTCGGCAAAAACTCGTACTAAAATACGTAAAATCGTACTGGTTGGCATCTCTGCAATGTGTTTGAGATATACATGCTCAACTGCACAATTATTAATTATTGTTGCCAGTTGTCATCTAACATTTTCATCAGCCTGATGTCTCACCCCCGAGAGCTGCCTTGACAGCAGCCACCCTTTCTTCTTGAGTCCTCAGGACTTTCTTTGGCTTCTCATCAGGCTTGTGTGGCGGGATGAAATAGAGGATGCCTCTCTCCACCTTGTAGTGCTTGGCTTTCTTTCGGAAGATGAGAAGTTCTGAGCGGGACAGATCGTCAGGAATGATGTCTTTTCGCAAGAAGTCAATCAGTTCACGGTAAGAGACTTTACCTATGTCTGCAGCTTCCATGTCCTGAGAACAATAGAGCATAAAAAAGGGAAAACACACTTAAAAACACTTTAGAGTGAATGATATACACATCAGTGAAAAACGAATGGATGTTCTGACTTTGTAAGGAAAAGAAATAAAAATACAGTTTCAAACACCTACAAGCAAGAAAAATACTTGAATTTATGCCTGAAACAACAAAGTATGTCACAGCCGATAAAGAAAATAGAGGTGAGAACAATCAAACACAGAACTGTGCTTGACTGATCATCAACACAAATGTAAGACAGTACTTCAAACACAATTATAACTTTTGTGATCATGTGATACAGCTCCTTTTTATATCATTTGTGACATTTTTGCACTGCTGTCCTTATGGGTATATAATTAATGCAGGCTAAGAAAGTTCTTCTTTAAGTGATTAAACTGGTTGTCCTGTTTAAAATATGAAATGTTTCTTCTTGTGTGTATGAGGTTATATTTTCAGTCATCATGTCATCAATGCACGGTGCTCAGAACTTAACCTATCCATTATTATTATTATTGCTATTATTATACAGTAGTCTCCGCCTAAGATCCCACTGCTTACGATCCCGGTTCGCTTAAGATCCCGCTGTTTTAAGAAAACAGAATTTTTACTATAAAAAAGTCACCCCTAAGATCCCGCTCTGATTCACTCTGAAGGTCTACCTTCGGCTAAGATCCCGCACTTCAGATGATAATTTGCGGAACAAAAAACGCGGGCAGGACAGCCGATTAACCAAGAGTGAAAAGTTGAGATCAATAAACTGTCCGTCGATTC
>NW_004797758.1:76716-78165 GCF_000002075.1 Aplysia californica
CACCTCATCCCACTATGCACTGTGATAGGTCATCAAGGTTAACCACTCTTTGCTCGCCATACGCCATAAACCCACCAAGCGGTCACGTCAGTTCATTTTAGAGTGGAGGGTGACCATTTTATCGATTGTGAGCCTTAGCATGGGTCACCATAGATTCTTCCCTCGGTTCGACGGTTAAGATCCCGGTTCGCCTAAGATCCCGCATTTCCTTGCTCGCGAGCACCGGGACCTTAGGCGGAGACAACTGTATTATCATTATTATTATTATTTTATTATACATGTATGAATATCAAAGTCCTGTCTGATAGGCGCACTATTGCTGCCCCTGCTTCATAATTATCTAAATTATCTAACCTCCATTGGTATATATCTACCTTTCAATCAGCACGAAAGTCTCTTCTTGATGGTTCGAGACAGTTATTTTAATCTCAGTCACTTCATCTGCAAACTTTTATCTCTTCCACAAAAAGGAGACTATGAGTAAGCTTCCCCAAAAAAAGGCACTAAAGAAAGGGCCAACCCCGAACTTTTAGACATTATTTATTGAAAGAAAGCATGAGTGGTGAAAGGAGATTCAAAACAGAGTGCTAGTGGAAAATTTACCATAGAGGAATATTGAAAGAATGAAGAAAAGAACCTTTATCAGATGCTCATTCCCTTCATTGAAAATTACTTGTGGTTCAAACTGAAAGGCATAAGACACTCATACCCACAAATCACCCAGATTCTTCAAAAACTTTCATGCTACCCACAGAAAAAAGAAAAGTTGAAAAAGGTTGAAGAGGTCGTAACACCATAACAGTACAAATGAAAAATGTGACAAACCTCATCATCAGAATTTGCATCAGCTCTGCGTAATAAACTGCGGGCACGTGATGACATTCGTCTGTGGTTCTTTCGTGGGATTCCGTGTTTGCACTCCGGACAGGCCCTGATGTAGGCTTCAACATCTGACATCATACCTTTCCAGTGCACTTGCTGCTTCTCCAGTTTTCCGTTCACACTCAGCCTTGAGAGGTGTTCACCTAGTCACATAAAAGAGAGGCTCCTATGACATTTCTTTCAGAATGCAAACATAGCAGGGTAGCAGCACAACTATCATCAACTCTGATTTTTCAAATTTCACAAGAGAGGTAAAAAAACCCCGGATTTTTCACTGCTACATCTATCATCAATAAATACAAAATAATCACACAACTCTGAGGTGTTTTTTTTAATGTCATGCACACCTTTCCAGTGCCCTGGAATGTGTAAATAGGTACCACAAACCCCCGCCTCTGCGCAGTTGAAAGTGTGTAGGAAGCTCGAAATTTGGTCATTTTTAATCAACCATAACTCTTCTAATTTGACACCAATCTTCACCCCGTTTCGAACTAAGTCAGTTCAACTATTGTTTTTAGCTAAAATCAAACTATTGAGGACGGCACGGAATGAGATATTGTATAGTAA
>NW_004797758.1:79696-87153 GCF_000002075.1 Aplysia californica
TGAAAAAAATTGGGCTATGAATTTGCACTACTATGAACATGTTTTGTAAGTTTCATGTCTTTTCAGCAATAACTTTCCATTTTATTGATGTCTGAAATCAGTCTTTTTAGCATTTTTGAATTAACATTATGCATCGAGGAGTAATTTTTTTCCAATTTTAAGTCTCTGTATTGGCTTAATCTAAACTCTGATTGTCCTCTTCTTGGTATTTTGCATAGTTTATACTGGCACCTGTTGAAACAAATGATAATACACACTTTATGTACCTGAATATATTTTCTGTGAACTCACAAAATCGCACTTTTTAACATGATTTTAAAGTTGCCAAAAATTTACGGCGTCCACAAATTTCAAACGCCTGTCATTTTTTTTATTTATTGTCCGATTTCTATAATTCAAACACCAAAGTTCATGGTTTGTATAGTTCTTTATGATGCAACAAACATAAGTTTGATCAAAGCACTTTGAAATTTGGGTTTGTGGTACCTAGTGTAAATAAGTGATTTTCACCAAAACCCTGAATTACTATACTTGAGCTGATACCCCACGACACGTTGATACAACTTTTAATTTTCAAACACTTCTGTTTCACTGATGTTAAAAATCTGAAAATTTCCAAAACAGAGTCAAGAGCTGAATACCGGGCATTTGATAGACATTACGACCAACACAAATATTACTGTCTTTGTATTTTCATTTGACATTTTCTTAAAATCCCGAACTTTCATTTTTATGCCTCATTTTGAGAATATATTTCCCATACACTGGGTCACAAAAAAATTTTTATTAAAAGAAGTGAGCCCTTGTAATATCACAGCATAATAATTTACTGTGGACAAATACAAAGAAACACATGTGTACCCATTTTTTTAAAAACATATTGGAAGTTATAGAAGCACAGACAAACTTGGCCCCGACTGTTCTTTGCCTTTTTTACCTGATGGTACAGGAAGAGAGTCAGTAAGTAAGTATGAGACCAGCACTCACCATCAACAACATGAGCATCCGCCAGCAGGGCCAGCCGGTCCTCCATGGTGGTGACCACCTTGAGCTGCTTGCCGCGGAACACATAGAAGAGCTCGCCCTCCTCCAGCACGTGGTGCTCGCAGACCTTGCGCATTGAGCGCTTGAAGGTGTTGTGGCTGTTGGGCGGGTACTGGGCAGTCGCCTTGTACAACCAGATGGCAGAGTAGTAGGTATCTAGCTCCATCTGAACAATACAGTAAAACCTTTATAGCACAAGCTTTCCAGGACCATAAAATTTGTTTGCGTTGAGCAGGCTGATCTTAGTTTTTGGAAGAGTTCTTGGGAACTTGCAAACACAAGTAGGTCATACAAGTGCTGAATATTAGAGGTGTTACTAGACAGCAACATACAAGTAAAAGAAGAAAAGGTGGAGAGATATGGACGATGGATGTTTGAAATGAAAGAAGGAGCAAACGACACCAGAGCACCCCACCAACCCCTCATGCAGACTTCATGTTAAGGGAAGTTATATTGTATAGAAAAAAGAGAAAAATAGAAATTGTGGAGTAATTCCTGAGATGACAGAATTGCCAGCGACAAAATAAATCAAAAGAGTCATGCTGAGTTATAATTTACAGCAAATCAAAACACAAAAACCACCATAATTCAAAAGCTTATATGAGATCAAGAATTTTGGGGTTTGAACATTAACATAAAACCCAATTAAATTAATCTGCCTAGCACTCCAAAAGGAAAACTTCATTGCGAAAATGACATGGTTTGTGCACTGATGTACATGAGCACAATGTTCAAATGTGGGCTGAGTTTATGGGTGATGAGCTTTGTTTGACTGTGAAATGCAATTTTTTCTTCCTAAGTTTTAGGGATGGGATGTTGGCTTCAACCTGAATTATTAAATGCTCACCTTAAAGAGATAGGCATCACCAGTGAGAGATAACTACCTGGGTAAGTAGACCAAGAGCCTTGAAAACTTCCCAAACAACCCACAAAAACGAAACAATGTGAACCAAACCCAAGGTCATTCACACCATAGTCTCCTCCCCCGTGATACAAACAAAAAAGCTCATCAAATGTCGAGCACAATGAGCAAAAGGACAACTTACCTCAACTTCAATATCATCCTCGCTAAAAGCATTCTTGTCCAGATCACTGCTTTCTTTAACATTCTCTAAGGTCGCAGTTTTCTCATTCCTTGCTGCTGGCTGACCTACTCTGGGATTCGAAACTGAAAGCCATGATTTTCGTTTTGGACCACGCACTGCAAAAAATAAAAAAAAATAAAAAATTATAGATAGAACAAATCTCATGATCAATGCTATTGTCTCCTTCACGTCAAAAACATTACAGACTTAACACTTACAGAACATTTTTCAGCTGTCTTGAGGTCAAAGAGTTGAAATATCTATTCAAAATTATCAAACAATCTTTCCTGGCCTATGTTTAAAATTGACTTGTAAAGCCATATTCCTGGAAACCTAAAAACATCAAGTCTTGGAAGAATACTCTTTATCATGTAATGGGATCTATACTTAAATGCATCTTTCAATCAGCTAGCAGTACAATGTTTTACTCACTTGTTTCTGTCTGTCAAATTAAAAGAGACCAGATCAGATACCCAATGAGCACAAAGAGCATCTCATTGCAAGAGACAAAAATGGGTATACAGAGGACACACAGAGTACCTCACCTTCCTTAAGACAAAGATTCTGAGAAATCTTAATTTACTTACCAGAGTTACAACCCTCATGTGCCCCATCCTCCGACAGAGCTCCATTGTCCTCACTGCCTCCGCCCGCCGTTCTGTGAGATTTCTTCGGCTTACGACCTGATCTCCGCTGTGGGACACTCTCGCTAAGATCATTGACACTGGCCAGGGTAATGACCTGCTTGATATCAGGGACACAGCACTGGAGGTAGTCAGACATAGCCGCTTCCACACACTGCTCTGTCTGTGCAGTGGTCAAGGAGATTTCTCCATTACTTGAGTCTTTTGGAGGGAGGATAGAAGCAGGAAATGATGGTTCTCTGGAAGACAAAAAATTTGGGTGAATTAGCTTCAGCTTTTTAAGTATTATTTCATGACTGATTTAATTCCACGTTCACAGATTTCAGTACTGTAAATAATTAGGAAAAATTTTTAATCACATTGATGCTGCTAAGTGAACACCTTATTTCACAGCATTCTTAATATTTTAACTTTTTATCTCCAGAGGGGGCTTTCCCACTATGCCAGGGCCCTGTTTTAGTACAAAACTTGAAGTAGACATATACGTCTCTCGACTGGTCATCAAATCAAACAAATGAACCTATTTTGATAGCTCTTTTTCTGAGGAAAGAACTCCCAATAAAAGAGACCTGTTTTCAGCAATTACTGAAAATTAGTGTAATACTGAGTGCAAATTCCTCAGCTCACTATTGGCCCACTTCAAAATTATAAAGTGCATGTGCAACTACAACATCCCTTTCAAGATAACAAACTTTTCAGCAAGAATGCTTACAATATCTCATGCATACAGCTTTAAAAAATGGCAAAGCAGTGAAACTTTCAACCTTTTACATGACTGTACATGCACCCTTACACACACACACACACACCTGTTCATCAACAGGTAAGCCGGGCTAAAGTCTGAAGCAGCTGTGAGCGAGTTGCGGGCTGGGATGAGGCAGAGGTCCAGACAGGTGTGCCAAGAGTCTGTGTACTGCTCTGAGAAACTCTGCACTAACTGTAGCAAATGGCTCCAGTGCTCATCTAAATGGAAAGAAAATTTGTATTTATTTTTTCTCATTAATTTCCTAATGCAAATGAAGAAAAGACTGTAGTCATTCTTCTTCATTAATCATATCTCTGTGCAAACTGAAAAGCAATTGAGCTTCTCTTCTTCTTCAATTTCCCTATGAAATTCTACAAAGCTCACAAAATCCACTGACATATTATGAATAAATTTACAAAAACTGATAAAGGATTGAGATGCTCTTCTACAATAATATTTCTTTGTTAAATACTCACAAGTCCATTGACATCTTTATTAGCTGAGTGGTTGCTATGGCACATTTCATACCAAACCTGCTAAACACAGAGACAGTTGAGGTTGGAGTTTAGCAAAACCCTTTCTTTATTCAGAATATCTTTCCTCAGCCCAAAAGCCCAGAGTAGGAGACATAGATCTTTCAAATGATTTATTCTCCATCTCAATATAATTTAAGTACAGTATCATTTGAGGTACCAACTAACTAGGTGGTATGAAAGTGCCACTGGAATGTTCTGCATTTTTCTTCCCTCTGTTGCTTCTGTCAGTCTGGCATGCTTTCCCAGCACTAACCTCCCACTTTGTTTTTTATGAAATGTAGACGTTTTAACACTAACATCAATACAACTGAGATCATTTAGAAGGTGGACTTTGACCCTCACTGTCTGAGCCAATCCAGGCTGAAATGGATATTCGTCTCACCAGAAAGATCAAGATCCTCAATAAAAATTCTCCCTACTACACAAAATCAAACTCAGGTCTTCTGCATGCGACTGTAAAACGCCCAACCGCAACACCATAGATGCCAGTCCTTCATACTTTAAAGTCATTTATTCTCTCATACGTAGTTTAACTCAGACAAAACCAAACAGCAAAACAACCTACCTACAGGGTTGTACTTCTCTAGACTAACTGCCACAGCGTAGTGCTGCAAGTTCTGAGCAATGCCACCACTGTCCAGGCTCTGATCCTGAAGTAAGTCATTGGCCAGCAAAATCACTTCTTCCATCACACCATACCTGTGCCACAGGGAGACAAACACAAAACAGACAATCATATCGATTTGAATATTTCAGAACGCTCAGTTTTTTTCTCCAACTTAAGAAGTATAGATGGAGTCTGAACACACTCCAGTCAAACACATAATATTCACTTCAAGTATAGTTTTAAAACAGATCAAGAGCGTTTCTGAGCACATACTTGACACAAATTTCAATAACTTAAAACACTTTTTAGGGCCTGGCTGAAGAGTCATGCTCTAAAAGAGAATAATCAGGCTAGGTATTTCTATGTACAATTAATGTTATATTGCAATGACTTTCAGTTTACCAACCCACCTTGCGATGAGTCTTAGCAGAAACTGTGAAACGTATTTCTCGTTGAGCTTCTCAAGAACGTGAACCTCTGGCCACTTTGAGAAACCGTCAAGAGCAGCAGCCACATAAGTTTTTTTCCTCTTTTTATACTGTAGTGGGCCTATGATTTGCACCTCAACCTAGAAAAAAAAAACAAGCAAGGAAAGAACTATAAGAAATAGGCTTCAATGCCAATCACCAAAGAGCAGGAATGGCAAAATCTCTCAATAGCCACAAAAGTCCCAACAGATCAATTTGGAAAAAATCATAAGTGTCAAAGAAAAATATAAAAGCAATAAGAAAAGAAGAAACAAAAGCCTGCACAAAAAGGAAATGTGAAATTCAAACACATTTTATTTACACAGAATACCATAGAAAACACCAGGGTATCCTTATTCAATTTGCTCTATTTTAAGACACGAGTAAGACATAAATTCTAATTTCTCAATTTTTTTTAAAATTACATTTTTTTTCTACTCTAATATTCTGTACTTCTGTGTACTTTAGAAGAAACGATTATTTGCTGAGTCTGAAACACACTCAAATCAAAATTATCTTTAAAAAAAAAAAAAAAAAGAAACAATGAAATATCACAGAATTTCCACACAAGCAATTAGTTTTTTAAACAGATTTGTGGGCTTCAGAAGACTGATTTTTTTCTCTCTCTCTGTGACTTACAGTACAGTGGCAATTTCTATAATTACAGGAGTAACTGTTTTAGCTACGATGGGAACACATCTATCCAACACAAGGTACATAAGGCTAGTGTCCACAAACCTTTTGCCAAAACCTCCGAGCTACGTCAAAATCCACTCTGGGATCAAACACGGAATCGGTGACAACAGAGCTTGGGTCAAAATCAAGGTCAGAGTCAACTGTTTCTGGTTCGTGTAACTCAGCAGTCACAATATACTGCATCTCCGTCGAAACATCCTCTTGTTTAGCTGTGACTGGTGCCAGCTTATCCTGTAGCTCTTTTTTCTCCCCACCAGTAGCACTTCCACAGCTCGTTGTGGGGATTTCCGGTTCAACAGCCGGTACAACTTCGCTGAAGTGGCTCTGTTGAAAATTTGACACTGCAGGACGATTTGCCAGGCAAACAACACAGTTCTTGAGGACTTTCCGCACTGTACTGGCCATGCCCACCCAGTAATACTTGGAGGACAAAGCGTTTAAGGTACGTTCGGTTCCCATATGAACACCTGCATAATGAAAGTTCAGAAATGTATTAAATTTAAAAACAAAAGCTTTTGTAAATGAAAGCATTCAAAAATGCATCGCACAAGCTCAGGAAGAAATAGGCTTACATTTCAAGTAAAATTCATATAATTTCAAAAATTGTCGTACTGAAATACAAGAGGACAGATAGGGCTCTCACAGAGTCAATTTTACTTTCTAACATATATATTAATTAATATTGCACTATGATATTAGATCATCATATCTTTTTAAAAAATGGTTAAATAGTAAGGGTTTAATGCCCCTATCAACACTTCTAGTAGGTAAGCAGCTTAATTTGAGAGGCAGGACCTCCAAATTGAATATTCATCTCCAAAAGGACAGAGCCAAAAATAGGAAATTCATGTAAAATGCCTTTCCCAAGGGCACAATGTTGGACTGAGGTGAGGCTCAACATACCATAGAGGTCTATAAAAACTATCAATAATATTTATGACGTGGCGCACCAGCAAGACTCAAGAACAGGGGTAGCTTTACTAACTGGATTTTTAGAATCATTTCTTTAGCTTTCCAGTGACACTGAATCAGCACCAAACTTTTCCAGCTTTTTTTTCCCGTTTTTCCAACCTTAAAATGCTAAATTAATCTTAGACTAACCACGTTCTGATTTCTTTACACATTCATGAAGTGTCTGCTCACAAGAAATGAATCATGTATCAGTTGTCATTGTCATCCACATGTCACAAGAAGTTGGTCTCTACCTCTATGTATCTGCATAGTTTTCATATTCTTCCTTAGTTGTATGCAGGCTGCCAGTGAGACCTGGCATAAAATCCATAAAAAAACAAGGCCCCACTGCCGCGATATAGATATGTGACTCAAAACCACACACAACCAGTTACATAGATTATTGTATTCATGTCTGCGTATAAACATTTCAAATCGTTTTGCAGTCGTTATAAACATAATATAGCAAATTCAATGACAAAAGGTTTCAATATTATGGTGTGGAAATGGAATTGTGTAAATAATGTAATGGCTGAATGATGAGTATAAAACGTTTTCAATGTGCTAAAAATCACACAACACTGCAAACTTGGCGTGAAAATCACACACAGGGCGGGGAGTGGACGAGAGGAGGTGTACCACGGGGTGGGAAGAAGAATAATTATTGGCTGAATGAGGATTC